>NW_022900934.1:3353520-3372029 GCF_012274545.1 Fukomys damarensis | reverse complement strand
CCTTCAAAAGTTGTGACTATGAGTCCAGCTTCCCCAGGGAAGCCTCTTCATGAGCACTTGTCGCCTGCTTTGAGGAGCCCGAAGGTGTGAAGTCACCTTAGCTTCCGCAGGTCCCCCTCATCCCTGGGAGGGGACTGAAGTGGGACATTTATGAGGTGACAATGAGACCAAGATGCCCATTGGCTGGAAATGGAGCCCCAGGCTGCGGCCCAAGCACCCCCTCCCAAGAAGTTCTTTATGGTCAGGCAGAAAGCTGAGTCCCTGCACATTTGCATGTGGTAGATTTCTCCTCTTTAAAATGATTCAATTATGAATTCGGGCATCTCTAATGTAACAGTGGGGAATTAAAATGAACTATTGTAAAAACGTACTCAGTTTCTTCCGATGAAAGGAGTGCAATACTCTGTTTGTAATTTCCCTAGGAGCTGCTTCTTCTCACTGGATTTTGCTGAGTGGCTGCAGGAGACATGACTGGTCCTGCATGGATGGGTGGGAGAGGGCAGGAGGGGTTCTTGGCCGCCCTGGGTGACTCTTGTGGAGCTGGTGGTCACCACTCTCTTGTTTCCTCACTTTCTGGCTTGTTTTGGAGGCGGCATCCTCCCTCTTGGGAAGCACATTGGCTTATCTGCCATGTGATTTGGAAATTGAGATCCGAACAGGCAGCTGTCTGCTGCCATCAGCTTTAATGGCCTGGGTGACACTGCGTGGAAGACTCTCTCTGTGTCAGTCTTAATTTGGAACCACAGTGAGTTGTCCCTTAAAAGCCAAACAAGCTAGAAATCAGAAGAAAAATATAGCAGTTGTGTAACTCAATGACTGTAATTATTAACTGGGAGCATAAAGGCCTGTGCTTTGTAGTGGACAGAAGTTGGATTGAGAAATCAACCCTGAAAGTAATCAGCATATTAAGTCAGGCAAGTTACCACTTGCAGTTATAACAGGTGAATCCACAGCACCTCATAACCCAGCAGAGGCTGAGTCCTCCTGCAGTGCCCAGTTGGGGGGTCTACGTCTGCGGTGGCACGGGAAGAGGTGCAGGTGTCATCAGAGTCTTTTTGCAAGACAGGCTGGGAGTTGAAAGCAGGGCATGGACTGGACACACACGACCTGTCCATTCCCTGAAGATGGATTTCTGCTGCTATGTTTGCTAGCCAGAAATGAAACTCCAGACTCTGATTTAGATGTAGAACTATGAAGGTGGCCTTGATGTAAGAATCATATTTCTAGGCCTGGTGTGACATAGATCAAAACCCAGTACACAGAAGACACGTGACATGGGAATTTAGAGCATTGACTTATCTTGAAAACCAGGGCTCGAAATTTGCTCATTAATAAAAAAATCCTCTCTCTCTCTCTCTCTCTGTGTATATATATTATATATAGTGTTTTTAAAAATAGTTAAAATATATAGTAGTTTAAACTAACTAGCATGTCAAACTCGAAGGCCATGTGTAATATTCAGCTGTACCAGAAGCAAACATGTTGGTTAAGAAAGAAAATCAGTGTAGATAGCAAGACCATGATCATGAGTGGTGCTCTGTGTCCCTCTGAGTCACGTCTTCCCCTGCAGAGGCCGTGGGAGGCCTTTGCTGCTGCTAAGTGTGCAAAGAGAGCATGACATCAATATTGGCAACTGCAGAGCCACACTTCACCATCCAGGGCCGCTTGGGAAGAGCTCTGTGTTCCATGAAGGGTCAGGAGGCAAAGGGTCACGTGTTCAGCCAGGACAGTTCTAAATCAGCCATGGGAATGGGCTGAACGCTGAGAGGGCAGGAGTTCAGGCTCTTCCCTGGGCCTGTCACTGGGATCTCTGCTCAGAGGCTCAGAGCAGTGGCCAAGCAGAGAGTGGCTAAAAATACCCGGTGCACTTGGAAAACTGCTTTCCGGAGGCAGCAGGGGCGAGCTGGCAGGGTGTGGGCAGCTTCGGGTGTCACCCAGATGCAAAGGTCGGCCGGCCTGGAGGGGCTTCCGGAGCAGTTTCTGCCAAGACATCCTCAGAGCTCAGGCTTGAGGGAAATGCAACTTTCAGCAGCCTTGCCGCTTGCTCCTGCCTATCAGAGACAGAGCCGAGACCCTCTTCCACTGTTACTCTGTTAAGTCTGTGTTCTGCTTGCAACTGACCACCAGGAAGGCAAGAACACCCAGCTCCAACTTGACCCTTTAGAGATTCTCTGGCAGGATTTCTGGGCCGGTTCCCTTTTTGATCCCTCCAAGTCACAAGTAGAGCACCCTGGTCCTGGGAGCTGGCTCTGTGTTTTTTGTGTCTCTCCTCTGAAGAGCGGATGGGAGCAGGAAATGTCCCTTCGTGTCTCTAGGGAGGGCCCGGGGACCGAAATTCTGCCAGATTCTTGCTTCTTATTAGTCTGATGTGGTGTGCAAGTGATTAATGACAAAACCAGCAATGAGGAAGGCATGGAACCCAGCATTTCACAGGTACTCGGGAGGCTCACGGAACTCGACTCCTCTGTAGCTAATGTGAGTTTACAAGTCCTGTCCTTCATGTAGACAGGAGGATGCTAGAGGCTGAAGTGGGTCCAGCATCTTTTCAATATTATTGTTCATGCAGCTGCTTTTATTGAGCACCTAGTATATGTTATCCATGTACATAGTCAGCCCTGTGCACAGTCCTAAGCAAGGGCACCTAGCTGGGCCATTGCTGCCGCTTGGTCTGTAAAGATGGCAAAGCTCAGGGCTGGGCTCAGCTTCTGCTCCCGCTGCTGGTCAGCAGGAAGTAGGGACTGGGACCTGGCTCTGTGAGTCCTCTCTGTTGCCTGGCTGGGCAGATGCTCTCAGCACTGCGGTACAGACAAGCTTTGTCCAGGGGCCTGCGCGACCCTCAAGGCTCTGGGCACCATTCTGGACTGGTGATTGTGCAGGTAGGATTTCAGCAAACTGAGGCTGATAAAGAGAAACTTGTGCCCTTGTGGGGTGCTCTGCAGGGCTCCCAGTGCCCTGGTCCCAGAAATAGGCACTTGAGCCAACTTGTCATTAACGATGGATATTCATGAGGGCTCGGAAGACTCAGGGGAGAACGCGGTGGCTCTGAGTGGGGCCCTAGGACCAGTGCGATCTATAGCAGGAATGTGTATTCTCAGGCCCACCAGGCCAGCAGAAGCCGGGGTGGGTTCCACTGGATGTTCTGATGCCTGGGTAAACTTGCTGAGCTATGCCCGGCTCCCCGGTTTCCTACTCCACGTCTCTGAGAGCCGCTGCACTAGCAGGCAGGTGCGGGCTGCTGATGTGAACCGTCCCCTGCTCTCCGACCCCTGGGGTCTCACTGTTCAGTGGGTAGGGAGGCTGCCTGGGTAAGTGGCTGGATGACCTCTCTGGCCTTTTCCCCACCACTCTCTGGGACAGTTGTGAGCCCTGTCTTCTGGGAGGAGGTGGCCTCACTGAGCGGAAGAGTTCAGACCTAGGCGGCTCCCTGCAGCTCATGTCACCTGCCACATCCCTGTCCTGCCCCTTACAGAGCAAGGCGGGCAGCTTCCTCCTGCCCCTCCATCTCTCCCCGGCCAGACTCTGGTCCTGGATGCTGTCATAATTGTTGACATGGCAGAGTTTCTTTCTTTCTGGAACTCGAAGCTTAAAGTGAAATAGATTTTAAAGGATTACTTCAAAGTCAGGGCTGCTCAGGGTAAATTCTGATGGGGTTGGAAGTTGGATGGAAAACGGGGGTGAGGACAAGCACCATGGTGAAGACTAGGGGCGAGGCCCACAGCTAAGGGTGGCCTCATAAAGTCACAACCCAAACTGAAGAGTCCAAAGTCACTGCCCTCCTAGTCCCTGGTCCTCTTCCCAGGGGTGAAAGTGGCCCACCGTGTGTTCTGGATCATTTAATACAGACGTGCAGATGGCTCTGCACCAAACAGCCCACTCCAGAGCCTGAACCCCATCAGCAGATGATGGTCACCTCAGTTTTCAGGGCTTTTGTGTCCTTCCGTTCTATGATTGCATTATAGCTTCCTGAGCGGCTCTCTGCTGAGAATGTGCCGGTGACTTCTAGCTATTGCTACAGTATACTTTCCCTTAAGAATATTCCTATCTCCACGTTTTGATACATATGCACAGACATATCGTTAGGGTACGATCCTAGCAGTGAGATTTTACAGAAATAAAAAAGTGTATTTAAGCTTTTAATACCTACTGACAAATTGCCACCCAATCCTCCACCAGTAGGGTGATTTATCTGGTTTTAATTATTACCAGTCTAAGTAAAGTAATTCATAACTGTTGGTTTAAATTTTGTGTCTCATTATAAATTAAATTGAAGTATATTAAAATATACTTATAAACCATTTATACTCCTGTGATATGCCTAGTTTTGCTCTTTGCCCATTTTTCTGATTGGGTTGTAATTCTTTTAAGCGATTTGTAGAAGCTCTTTGTATGGGAAGATGACAGCCTTGTCATGTGTTTATGTTACAAACACTTTTTTCTAGTTAATCCTTTGTTTTCTGCACCACTGCGCAGGGTGATCCAAGATCAGAGCTGGCGGTCCGCTCTGCTTTGGACTTTGTTCCCATGCTTACCGATGGTCAAAATAGTGCACATTTCAGCTTTGGGTGGAATAGCCAGCAATTCAGGACCCGCGTTCATTTGCACAGCTTACTCGCCCAACAAATCATTGCTTCACAGAGATGCCATTAACTAATAATTCAAGGTTGATAACCTTCAGTCAACCATGATTAAAGCACTTTTGCTGAATGGCAGGGGGAGGGCACGATTTTTTCCTGGATACAAACAGTAAAACCTGCTTACATCGCCCATCTTTTCTTTGATAAATGGCCCCTAACTAATAATTCCAGATAGATCCTAAATCAAGCATGGGGGCTGATAGGACCGGGGCAAACTCTAAAAAATTATTGAGACTATTTTATCAAAATCTATCTTCAAATGAGTGATACCCTTTTGGGTTCTACAGTACAGATTCTGTCCTGAGGCTGTTAGGGCACCTGACCCCTGCATAGGAGTCTGACCAAGAGGTGTGGCCACCACTCCGGCCGTTCACTCCCAGGGTCCATAGGACAGTGGTCAGCCCCAAGACACCTTCCAGCCTGTGCCTCCCACACCGGGCCATGCCGAGGTCTCCCCACGTCCTAGTCACTTTTCTCTCCTTGCTGAGACAAAATAGCTGACAGCTAAAGTTGAAGGGGAAAGGTTTATTTAGCTCAGAGTTTGAAGATTTCAGTCCATAATCCCTGGCTCCAAGGCAGGGTGGCACATGGCAGAGGGGTCTCACAGAGGAGAAACGGTTCATGGCACCCACACAGTAGCAAAAACAACAAGGAAACCTTAATGGCATTTTTCTGCCCCTTTTATCTTATCCAGACCACTGGAATTAGGGCAGTGCCAAAGCAATCAGTGGACTGATTTAATGTCACGTGCCCCTAATCCAGCACTGCATCAGAAATCAGTCACACAGTCTAGACCCAGCTCCGACGGTTGTAGCCAGTCATGCTCCCCCTTGGAATTACGTCTCCAACAAGCCTTCCCCGCTGTGCTGGGAAGAGGCGTCCGGGACCTGTGCCGTACACAGGGCCTTGCTGCGGAGAACCTCGACAGCGTGTGCTGAGCTCTGGGATGCATGGCTCCGGTACTGTGGCCGGAGGACCGGAACTCAAGCTACCGTGCACCGGAATCTGTCCAGGAGCTGGGCCAGTGCAGAAGCTGGGGCCTGACTCCACAGCCTCATTCCCCGGCTCTGGGCTGGGCGCTGGGCGTCACAGGAGATCGAGAGCCTGATGACCCTGACTGGAGAACCTTTGTGCCTGGCATGCCTTCTTTGACTCTGGAAGTCATGGCTGAGACCTCGGAAGTCCCAGTTTGCCTTCTCTGTTTGAGGGCATTAGCAGCACTGTTTGAGGGGTCTTAATAAACATGAACGAGAAGCCCATGGGGTGCAGGGCAACTGAGATGAACTACTCCTAAATTACACACGTACCCACCCATTCAGTGTGCTTTTATTGAGCATCTATTATGTGCATCGGGCTGCTCCAGGTGCTCAAGACAAAAGGTAAACAGGGATGGCAGGATCCGGCAGACACTCACAGGCTCGCAGACTCAGGTTATACAGTATGACGGAAGGGTGAAGTGGTCTAAAGCAGCCCCATGCAGGGCAGGCAGTGCCTTCTTCCCAGCAGCTGGGCCCCAGGCTGTGCCGTCCAGAGTGGGGCGAGCTGTTCTGTTCGAGCAGCGGAGCCCCGGGAGGCCCCCACAGTCGCTCCTGCTGCAGCTCCTCCAGGCCTGGCACGCAGAGTCGTGGGGAGGTCTTGCGGAAATGTGCCAGCGCCTCCCTAGACCTGTGTGTCTCTTGCTCTGAGCAGACTATTCACCCGACAGGGTGAGCTATCGTGTGTTAAAATTAGGGGAGGCGCAAGGAGGTCTTCTCACTTGGGGTCGGTGAGCCCCTGAGTGTGGGCCGTGGCCAGTGTCACGCGAGTTTGTCACCTCTCACTTACTGCACCAGAATCCACTTTTCCAGAGGAGAGTTGGGTCCTCAGGTGAGACGTGTGTGCACTCAGAAACAGGGACAGGCTGGCTGCACCTAATCCCAAGCATGACTGTCTTTGTGCTTTCTCTTCTTGAGGGACGGCTCTGTTCATTTTGAGACTGTAACCGCTGTGTAAACCCACACCACACCCAGCCACCCAGCCTGCTCACCCCGGATCAGACCCTTACTACCTAGACGGGCTTTATCTCCACTTTGGGGACATATTTCGAAGTCATATTTAGATAACAAAGAGGAAAAGAATAAATCCCCTTTGTTGCTTTCGAAGAGGCTCCGCCAAGCCCACAAGGTATTAGCCACCACGGGGAAGTGTTTCGAAATCGCAGCACAGGTTGGAGACCTGCCAAGAAGGAGACTCCAGTGGATGACGGATTTGTGAGCAAGACTGGCGGATTAGCAGCTTCTCAGTCAGCCTCTCCGAGGACAGGCTGCGGGGGCCGCAGAGCCGCTCACACCATGAAGCCGGCAGTGCTGTGGGTGAAGAGTCCTGGGGTGCCTGGGGAGACGCCCGTTTTAAAAACCAGACACAGCATGTGCCGGTCGTGTGCAAATGTGAAAGGGGCAGCGCCACTGACACAATGGCCATTCTGCCCCGAAGACATCCTTTGAGGCCCGCGTGCCACAGGGGGTGAAGGGCAAGGGTGTGCCTGGGGTGGCGACAGCAGGGCAAAGAAAGCCACCTTTCTCGGTGCCATGTGCTGTCAGGTTCTGGTGCGACAGGGCAGTTTGGCATGGATATCCTCAGGTGCACTTTGCTCTGAGCGAGGGCTTCAGTCCCCAAAGGCAGAGCGGAGGCCGGACATGGGGCACCGGGGAAGGAGGAGGCAGCCAGGACAGCAGGACTGTGTGAGGTCTGGGCGGGCACTGGGGGTTCTGTGACAGCCGAGGCTGTGGGACTGACGTGGGCTGAGAGGGGTCTGCTCCACACTGCGAGTCGCCTTAGCGGGGACTCTGAGCCATCCTGTGAGTGTGCTAATAAGTGTGTACTGCGGAGAGGAGACAGAGGCCATGTTTGTGTTCAGGCCATGACAGAGCAGTGCGTGGGCCATAGTCACGGCATGCAAGGCCCCGGCGGTCACCAGGAAAAGCCTCAGAGAGGTCTGGTGACCACTGGGAGGCACAGCCCTCCTCTTCCACTCAGGGCTCCCCGGGGAAGGTCTTCTGAGGAAGACAAATGCTCCAGGGAGGCGTGTGATGGGGGTGGGGGGTTGAGGTACTTTGTCTGGACACTGAGGCTCAGGCTGGCCCCAGGAGCTGGAGGGTTGCAAGTGACAGATGCTGCTGAACTTAATCAGGGTTATGACCGGTGGATGTGCAACCTGGTTTTCACCACAAAGTCCAAAGCAGCCGGGCAGAAAACCAAACGTGCATTCTGCCCTGTCCTCGTCACTGTGAATGGACAGAAGCCGAGAGCCTGAGCTTCCGAGCAGGGCAATGCCCTGAATGACACCAGGCTCAGCCATGGAGCAATGCTCGTGCTCCAAGGAGAGTCTGACCCAGCCCTGGACACCTGCACTGAGCAGAGCTGGGGACAGCAGGTCAGAGCAGCTGAGACAGCAAAGAGAGTGCACGGGCAGTGACAAGTTTTGGGGCCACAAGGCTATTTTTAAGTAGAATTAAAAAAAAATCATGATGAAAAAAACGATGATGGTGCTGGCAGTAAGGGCAGCAAGTACTTTGATTCATTTGAACAACTCAGAATGCGCCCCACACCGTGCTGAGTGATTTACACGGATCTTCAGACTCGCACTGATCTCCAACGGGCTCAGCTTCCTCAGGCGATCTGACAATGACAGCAGATGCTGGTGGATGATTATTTATCTTACGGTGTCTGTATGGATGGCAGGGTGGCAGCAGCCTCCCTGGTCTCTCTCTGCTCACAGGCTGCCAGGAGTGAATCCCCAGTTCTGACTTCCACAGGGGTCTCCAGATGTCTCCAAATGTCCCCAAGGACACGATTCCCCCACTGAGAATTCCTGCAGAAACTTCTCTAATCTACCTACAAGGCCTGACCCACGTGAACCGGCATCTCTTCTCCGATATGCTTACCTCCTTGGTCTTAGAGAGGCAAGGCTTAGCTATCCAGAAAGCCCAAGTCCCTAGATTAACTAAATCTGCAGAGGGTTCCTCCCAGCCAAAGCCTTTCCTGCATATGTTCACAAAGGTGTGTTTCTGATTCCAGATTGCCTGGCTGTCTCCACCGGCCTCCAGCCCCTTCCTAAGTGTGTGGTCCATGTAGGGCTCCCCAGTACTTTTGCTCAGTGAATGAATTACTGGGCTGATGAATGCTCTGTGACAAAGATGCACTGAATGGGTGAGCTGCATGGGGCTACGGAGGTTGCCCGCCTGCCTGGCCAAAGCAGGAACAGAAATTTCCCTGGCCAGCAGCCCATGTGGGCTCGTGCACGGGACACTGCTGGGCAGTGTGGTAGTTATGGGGCACCGTAAGTCTGTCTACACTTGTCACAACTCGGCACCTGCTATGTCTGTAAATTGAATGCGGAGAGGGTTGACACTGTCTCAAATTTCTCGTAGGTAAAATGAGGATAAAATATATATCTGGTAGGGTGCCAATGAGAATTAAAGTGGAGAAAAAAAAGCAATTATGCTTGACAGAGAGTAGGTGTCCAGGAAATTCTAGTTTCTCCTCTTCCTTTTCTGTCTTTACTGCTGCCTATCAAACATTTTGGGAACTCCCCTTCCCTCTGTCCAGGCCCTCTGATGGCACTGGTGACAAAGACACAAACTGGCCAATCAGAGCACAGTGTTCCAGGGTATAGTGACCAGCCAGGGGTGAGCATTTGACCCAAGACAGCCAATGAGCATCCAGTGAAGGGTTAGTATAAATGCAAGGTTCTCCTCTGACTGGCGTTTCTGGGCTGCCGGTGAGGGAAGCTTGCTATTGTTGGCCAGCCTTGCCCCGTGTGCCTACCTGGGACGCAGAGGACAGAAGAGTGAGACAGAGAGCGTGGGTGCTGCCAGCTGTGTTTAGATTCCTGCCTCCAGCTCTGACTCAAGTCCACAGTTTTTTTCTTCTCAGTTTCACTAGTCAGTATCTTTTACTTCTTTTTAGTCCTATTTTAGGTTTTTATCGCCTTCCATCACGAAGTTCCTGATTAAATACATTAATTCACCCCTTTCCTTTCTTCTTTTCCCTTCTCTTCCTCTTCTTTCCTCTGTGCTCATCTCACTCTTCCTTCTCTTTCCCCTCGAGTCCCCAGCTCTCCTGGTACCAGTTCGGACCCCCAACTTTGTCCTTGTCTCTCTGCATTTTCATCACTGGGATGGTGCCCTCAGACGATGGGGGTTGGACTCCTGGACATTTAAATCTGATAAGGCTGTGCCCCTTTCAGGAGTCACAGACGTGCAGCTCCTAGCATACGGGCAATGACTGTGACATTGTGGACTGGGGATGGGCAGCATTTACCCACAGCCCCAGTGCAAGCCAGGATCCCTGTGGCTGGATTCTGCCTCCCTGACTTTCATTTTCATGCAGATATATTATCACAGACAGCTTGCCCGTTTTTCTCCCTGTCCAGGTGAGTTTTGATGCTACCCCTAGTCCCTGCTTGTGGCTTACTGGCAAAGGACTGCAGGGCTTACCTGGCAGGGTGGGGCCTTTCCAAGAACCACCTGCAGAAGGGCTGAAAGTGAGTTGTCCTGCTGGCCTCTGTCTGGCTCTGGCACCCCAGGCATCTACCGAGCAATCACAGGCAAAAGATGTCATTTGTCTCCTGGGGTCTCCAGAGCAGTGGGTGCTCTTTGCTGCCAGTAGGGGCTTGTGGATATTGGCAGGGCTGGTTTATGCTCCTCAGAGGCATGGGATGAATTAGCTTACTTGTTTCCCATGGCCTAACTCCCAAGGAGCATCTGTTGGAGCCACAAGGAGCCTTTTTGTGCTGGAGGGCAGGCCCACATTGAGGGTTTGATGATGCCCAGCAGCAGGGGTTGTTTGGAGCTGCAGAGTGAGCTGGTGATCAATCACCAGGCTGGTATAAGGATCCCCTGTGTAATTACCCCAGTGCCTCAGAGCAGCTTCCTTTTCTACAGAGCAGCAGCTGGGAGTTTTTGGAGCCAGCCCCTTTGCTCACACTGGGCCTGTGAAGTGGGGCTAATAATACTAACAATGGCGACAGGTCTGATTTACTGCACACTTGCTGAGCTCCCAAGGCGTTACATCCATTATCTTTGGCCAACCCAGCTCCCATCCTTCACGTTCTTTCACCTGCAAGATCTTGGTCATGTTCGTGTCATGCCAATACTGTTACATGCTTCACTTTTACCCCTTTAAATAAATTCTTGTTTTTTTTTTCCCTGAAAATAAATGTTTAAAAAGTAAACCTTCCAACTCTCTGAGGAGAGCCTGTGAGCCTTGCTAGGGGTGGACAGAATCCACAGATAGTGCAAGGTACATAACTGACCAGGGTTGGGGTACAGGCTGTGGGGACTCTGAGCTGAGGCTTGCCTGTTCCTTGATACCATGTGGCCATGGCAGGTGCTGGAGAGGCCATGGAGACCCACATGCCAGCCCAGCCCATTGCTGGTCAGAGGAAAGAGAGCACGCTCAGCTGCTAGGACGCCCGAGTTCTTGCCAGTGCTCCAGGGCTGCCGCTCTGTGTATCTCCCCTCTTCCACGTCACACCCCTCTGCTTGGGCTCCACTGTGTCCACTGGCCGGTGAGGATGTGCAGTAGCAGAGCCTTCAACCAGCACAGAGCTGCCAGGTTGAACATCTCTTCTGTGCCAGACTCCAGGTGCTGCACTCCTAGCTCAGCTCTTCGTATCCATCCTTGTGCCATATCTGCATTCCAGCCTTGTGGATACTATGGGAGACACCCAAAGTCACCTGCGGGAAACAGAGGCAGGGAGCTCCTGTGCATGTGTCTCACCATTCTTTCTGTCAGTCCTACTTCCTTGCAACAGTCAATTGCAAGGCATCTTCTGGTCAATGGCAAGCAGCAGCCAGAGTCTGCTCTGTATTGGCTGCCAAGGGGCTCGGCAGAGTGCACAGATCCTGAGCAGCTGCTGGGAAAAGGACCGACCAAGAACCAGAGGCCAGCAGCACCCAGTGTGTGGGTGGCTTTAGGGCTCTGTGGCTGAAGTGAAGAGGCACCAACCTTCCTGGCGCTCTGGTATCTTCTCAGGTGTGGGGACTTTAAGACAGAGGGATGTATGGGCTTGCTTAGTCCCCATGGCAGCAGCCCTCAGAGCAAGGGGGTATGGCTCGAATGGAAGGACTAGGACTTGATTGGTTATTCCCTCCCAAAGAAATCAGGGTGCTATCATCAGACAGAACTAGCACAAACCTGTGTGCTGGTGCCATTTCAGGTTGGCCTTCACCACCCCACAGGCAGCGAGAAGCCCGGCCTCAGGAGGGACTGGAAGGCTGGGTCCCAGGCTTCTTTCTCCCACAGGCACCTGGGCAAATATTCTGGTTCTGGGTTGGGGAGCTCATTGCATAGTGGGAGGGGTCTCAGAGGGTTTGGTCCAGCTCCTCAAGCTCTGCACTAGGTGGTCTTGGAATCTCTTCCAGGTGTAACAGCTCCATGCTTTCATGACCCTAAGGGCCACCATCGCCTCCAAACCATCAGCCACCCCACTCAACCTCAGCTTCCTCAAATGCCGTCTTCCAGAGCTGGAACATCCCAAATCAAAACAGACTCTACAATCACAGCTGTATTTCCAGTGGGTAGGAATTGATTATCTTGGTGTGTCTTTCCTAATAACGTAGCTCATTAAATAAAATCCTGGGTACTAACATCCCCTGAAAATAACAGGTTGCTCAGATAGGGCAGAAGTAGGAGGGAATTTCTTTAGAAAGCAGCATAGTGCCTGGCTTTTGAGGTGCAGACCAAGGGTCTTGCTTTTGAAATTAGACTGCCAGGGCTCAAACCCAGGCTCTGCCACTTTTGGCTGTCAGCCTTGAGCAAGTCATCTCACGCCTTGTGCCTGGGCTTTCCACTGTGTGAGGCGGACAGGAGTAGGCCCTCTCCTGGGGCTGCTTTGAGGACGGTTGGGTCAGATCACACTCCATTATGAGGCTGGCCTGTATCTGGTCCATGCAGACTGGCGTGCTCTTCCGGGAGAAGTAGGGATGTAGCCTTGGAACTTGGGGATCACAAAGGGTCAGCTTGCATCACCTATGCATGAAGGCCAGGCTCACGGAGAGCAGTGGCCAGCACAGAACTGGTTCTTTCTTCAGAATGGAAAGCAAGACAAGGCTGCCCGAGATACCTCCCCTCTCCTCTCTCCCCTCTCCTCTCTTCTGTCTGTCAAGCAGAGGCATTGCCTCCTTTCTACTCTGTCTCTTAATTGAGTAAGCTCTGCAATCCTAAATGCAAACAAACATAGAGCCAGTGCAGGCAAGCACTTGGTTTTCCTCACAGGCTGCTTCTGAAGAACAGGATGGATGACAGGTAAACTGGCCAGAGGTGGAAACCCCTGGAGAAGGCCTGGTGTTTGGTCTAGGGTTGTGAGTGCAGCCCATTTGCTTCTTCCTTGCTGGCTTGATTGTGCCTTCATTCATTCATTCATTCATTCACTGAAGCGCTTGGTGAGGACGTCTGTGAGAAGTGAGCATCCCCTTCCTGAGGAGCCTCTTCTGGCCCTGGGAGGCGGTGAGGATCAGGGCTGCGTGGTGCTGCAGTGGGCCAGACTCCCATTCAGGGGAGCTCTGGAGATGCTGGCCTAGCAAAGAGCCACAGGCTGTGCGGAGAGGGTCCTCGGAGCCGGGGCAGGGGCAGTGAGTCCGCCTTTGTGGCCATATCCCAGGTGGGGGCGAGGGCATTGGTTTGGACACAGCTGTCCCTGCTCTGTCCGAGCTAGTCTCCCGTCAGCGGGATGAGAATCCGCCCCAAGTATCTCCATGACTCATGGGAAACAACTGGAATCAACGTTCAGGTTCACCCAGGATCTGGAATGATACATCACCACGAAAAGTGCTAAAATCTTTCTTTTTTAAACATTAAGTACTAACAATAAAACCTTGCAGGGATATGAGAATATATTTTTACATGTTCCCAGTTTTATGAAAATACAAAATATGTGTGTGCAGGTAAATGCCTAGACAGAATATAGTAAAACATTTATAGGGGTTATTGCTCAATGCTTGGATCCCTTGTTTATATTTTTCTATATGTTCTTTTATAATTTCTAAGATTTTATGCTCTGAAGATATGTTACCTATGTAGCTCAGATCAAGCGATAAATTAAAAACCCAGACTGGCTCTAGGCAGGCAGTGTTGCTCTGCCGTCTTCCGGGTCCCCCTGCCTCCTGCTCCCCCTGGGACCTGTCATTCCCACGTCCGCCAGGCCTGCAGTGTTCGAGCATCTCTTCCCTTGCTTCCTGATTTCTTCTGGGCTTGAGAGTGGGCAGGGCAGTGTCACCTGGGTGTCTGCTTTGCTTTCAAGATGCTTCGTCTTCTCCGTTGCTGACTCCGTTGTCAGGAGGTCACGAGCTGACCCCGCACTAACTGTGCCACATCATGACACAGTTGTCCTGAGAGAAGGGCGCTTAGGCAGCCCGAATAATGCTTTAGGCCTAACACACACACACACACACAGGTGCACAGAGACACACGCACACACACCCAGCCCTGCGCTCTGATTGAGGCGTACATGCAGTTTAGGGGATCTCTGCCTGGGACTGGGGCTTCCCGCCTCCTGGCAGCCGACCCCCAAGCCAGCGTCACGTGGAACAGTGTGTGAGAACCGCGAGTACCGTATGTGAGCGTGGCCTTTGCGGTGAGGCTGCTGGGCCAATGCGACAGAGTCCCCGCCTCAGCTCTGCACAGCAGCCTTCTGCTTCATAGCCCTGGTCACGAGGGGAGCCAGGACTCTACTTCTGTGTTCCCAGCAGACCACAGGCCACCCAAGCGGGGCACCCCATTGGTCTTGCTCCTGCCTGCAGCCTCAGTGCTGTTTCCTCACTGTAGGCCACTGGGCAAGTTACTGGGTCTCTCCGCCCTAGTACTCCTGCTTGTAAACTGAGGGTGATAGGGCGTAACCCACAGGATCTCCTGGGAATTCCACATTACTGTACGGAAAGTGCTTCCGGCAGGGAAAGCGCTTCCGGCAGTGAGAACTCCACAGACGTTGCCTGTGGTCGATGCTGCTATTGCCATGACAGCCCTTCAGGGTCAGATCTCCTGGACCTTGCTTCCTCTTGTGAAAGCTTTGGCTTCCCATCTCCAGGAACAGCCTGCCCTGAACATGAAAAGCTCCTCCTGTCCCCAGACCTGCCTCCCTCAGCGGGGCTGTGTCCACCCTGGGCCGACTCCCTTCCCGCTTCTGGCCTCCTCTGGCTGCACAGAAGCTGCCCGCCGCTTGCCCCATTTCTGCAGTTTGGACCCAGCAGGACACTAGGCTTCCGGGCTGCCTCCTCCCTGGCTGTGGCCAGCCCTGTGTTCTGCGTGTCCTGCGCCTGTGATGTGGCAGCCGGCGGCAGCACAAGGTGAGGCCACCACAGCGACCCCTCCCGCAGCGGCTCTGACCAAACCAAGTGCTTCCTGGGGCCGGGCTGGCTCCGTGGCGGTGGGCTGCTGGCAAATTTGCAACACAGAAGCCATTTAACACCTTTAAAGCAACTGGAAATGAGGTTTTCATGTGTGGTGGTGCTGAAAATTGAGAATAATGACAGAGTTATTAAAAACAGGCTTCTCGGCCTTAGACTCTTAATTGCCTGTGGTCTGTAACGCTGACAAATGGGCACTGTGCAGCCCACATGTGAAACACTGCAGCTCGGAGCCTGGGAGGACGCTCTCGCTCTTTCCTTCCTGGGTCGTCAGACTGCATTTTGGGCAGGTGGATGGCAGCAGGAGCGGAGAGCCAGAGAGGGGAGCTGGACGCCTGGGTTTGTGCCTGCATCAGCTCAGTCTGATGGTCTCATCAGAGGGAAGCTGGAGCTGATGAGGGGAACTGGTCCCTGGAATCACGGTGCTGCAGGGCTCCATGTGGCACTTAGGGCAGTGTGGGTGGGAAAGGCAGAGCTACAGGAAGTAGGTGTCCTTCCTGCAGGACTTCTCAGAGCCTTTAATTGGCCAGAGTGACAGAACCTTCATTAAATAGAACTTGTCTTAGAAACATTCTGTCTTCATCGACACGTATGAGAAGTGGAGGCCTAGAGCTCTGTCTGTCACAAGGCCTGTGCTCTACGCGAGTCCGTCCTGCTTCCCGATCTGCTTAGAAAGCTCAGTAGATCCTGCAGTCCAATGCCCCCACTTCCCAGATGGGAAGACAGACACTCAGGACAAAGTGGCTTCTCCAGCCCTCCTCTCCTCTGCGGCCTGTGTGGGGTCTTGCATGGTTGTGGGTAAGGTGCGGCCTCACCACCGTGAGACTGGGTTCAAATCTCAGCCCCACAGCGCTGCAACTGTGTGATTCCCAACACCTTTCTTCCCCTCTGCACCTGGGGCCAGAGTGGATGGGCCACGGGACCCACTAGACACCCTGAGCTGATGGAGGGCAGAGAAGGAGCCCAGGGCAGTGGACCGGGAAAGTCAGCTGCTTTGCCCATGCATTTTAGCCAGTGACCAGCAGATGGCAGAAGTGAGTCAGGAACAGAGCTGGCGCCGGGCGGTAAAAAGCGCCCTCAGGTGCTTCAGCCTAAGCAGGATTCTTCCTGCTGAGCTGGTCTTCTGACCCACACACAAGACACTGGCTTCCAGCGGATGTGGGCACCCAGGTCTATAGGTGGCCCTTGGGAAGTCTGTCTCTGAGGTTCCTGACTACAGAGAAATCTGCTGGTGTGCACCTGGGATGGAACCAGCTGTCACTGAAAGGCAGCTCTTGACAATGCCTGCCCAGGTCCATCGGGAGGTGTGGCCGGTCGTTTATTCATTCGGCAGATTCTCAGAGAGTCCACTCCGATCAGCATGCACAGCACATGCAAGGTCCAGGTGTGCTGCAACTGTTTCCCCAGGAAAGAAAACAGCAGGCAGGGACTTGTGCAAGATGAGAGCAGGACAGGTACAAAGAGCCAAGAGAACGGGACAGAGGTGTCAGGAGGGCTGGGGCCGGGCACACCTGGGAGGAAGGATGCGTCTCTGTTAGGAGCTAGACAGGAGGCCCGTGCGGCTGGCGGGAGGGAAGGACCCCGGCGGCAGGGACCAGGGCACCTTGCACTGGACTCAGGGGTGGGGACTCTGCTTCTCTCTGTGGAGAGAAGGCGGGCTGCCTGCTGAGCCACGTCACTGTCCGTGAGTGCCAGTCCGAGCCTGCAGAGCTGCTCTGGTGGTCAGGACGCTCAGAGCAGCTAGAGTCGTCCTCAAGCTCGGGACTTCCCACTGTCCCTGGTGCCTCCTGACATCTCTGCCAGAGCCCTCTCACGGCTGGTGGCTCGGCCCCTCGGGAGCTTGGGGCAGACGGAGCCTGAGCTGCGGGCCCACAGCCCGTGTGCAGCTTCTCCCTGGGCGCCCTTAAAAGCAGAGAAAAGTGTTAAACTGGCATTTCCTGGAAGACTTAGGTTCAGATGAGGCTGTGAGGTGAGAGGGGACTTCGTGGCCGTTTAGCGCCCTTGCTCCTGCCTCTGATCGGCTGTTGCTGTCCTCCTGAAGTCCCCGGGTGTAAACGGGGGGCCGAGGCAGGGGAGCAGGGTGGGAACCTGGATGAGAGACCCGCAGGCAGTAACTGAGGGGCACCGCTTCCTGCTTGGGTGGGACTTACAGCCCCGCTGTGGACACACAACCACATGTATGTACACATACGTGTGTACATATGCACATGAACACACAAGTACATGCTAACACTGTACTGAACACACACGTACACACGGGATACTGTATTTGCTCTCATGCAGCTGTAGGACTACCTGGCGCACACAGCGTAGCTAGAGGAGCAAAGGTTTAATTTAGCTCATGCCGTAGGTGCTCAGCTGGTGACAAAGCAGAAACACCAGGGCCCGAAAATCCCAGCCACTTAGCGCACGGTGCCAGGGAGCAGGGGCCCAGCCCCGGAGAGGAAGGAGCAAGGGAAAAGTTCAGTCCCCAAGGCCGCCCAGTGACCCAGACACGCCTAAGAGCACGCGCCAGTCCCCTGCCAGGCATTTCCTAGTCAGACAGAGCTGGCGTGTCTCAGACATGCATGCACACCACTATTCACGCGCACACACACATGCATGGAGAGCCGCACAGATACATACGGAGCTGAGCTCACACACACACACGCACATGTGTGTAGACACTTCGCACACTCCCAACCTGGACCTCACCAGCCACTGCCTGCTCCTCGCAGGGTGGAAGCGTGAATCTGACCATGTTCCGGGCGGTACGAACATTGCTCAGTGTGGACGACAGGTGTCTGAAAGGCTGCTGCTTCACGTGTTCCACGTCACCTTCGGGTATTGTATGTAAGCACGCGAACCTGTTGTGACGTTCAGGAAGTTGGCTGTGCCTCTTTGGGTGGCTTAAGAATGTGCGATCATTTCTTCCCATTTTACATGTTGGGAAATGCAGTCCTGATGTCTGAAAATTTGCACCCTGAAGCTTTTCCAGGAACTGATAATGTTTACTAATGAGGGGCTCTGCGTTTTGCTGGCTCTCAGCTGCTAACAGAGAGGACAGTTCATAGGAAGAGTCTCAGAAGAAGCGAATCCCTACCACCTCTTCCCACTAACAAGAGAAATAATAAATGGGCCAAGGAGCGCTGCCCAGCCAATGGTTGCTGAAAATCCCCCTTCGGGCTCCCAGCTGGCAGTCAGTCGGAGTAGCCACGTGTGCTGCCCAGGGTCTGTGGGGTACACTGCAGCCACGCTGCCGCCGGAGCCTGGTCCCGTGACCGACTCTGGAGCCACAGTGTGGGGCTCTGCCTCTCACATGCCCGTCCCGGGGTAAGCGGAGGTGGAAATTAATTAGAGCCACAGCTGATGGCTTCTCTCAAGGCTGGCACTCAAGTGGCGCCTGCAAGGCCTGGCCGGGCTGCCTGCGAGCCAGCTGCGGCCGGATTTCCCCGCAGCCTTCCCTGTGGCAGGGCAGGAGCACCGGCAGCAGCCTGTCCCACTCGCACCG
>NW_022900934.1:3338932-3353336 GCF_012274545.1 Fukomys damarensis | reverse complement strand
GCACCGCGCGGGCAGCCTGCTGTGCCCTGCAGCCGGCACACCCTGCACCCGCCAGAAGACGCCCGTGGCCAGAAAGCTCATTTTGTAGTCACTCCACCCTGAGAGGCAGCTTCTGTGCTGGCAGGATCAAGGCAGAGTCTGCTCCCAGCTTCCTGCTTGGGCCTCCTCTGGCCTGCATTCCTGCCGCCTGCCAGGGATAGCCATGCAGCGATGCTGTTAATTAAAACGGTGGCACTGGTGCAGGAAAGAGAAACGTTGAATTGGTTTTCCCTAATATCAGTCTTATTTTGGAGTAGCTCGTGGAGGTCAGCACAATGAGGAAAGGACCCAAAGAATGCAAATAGGTTTACCTCGTCTAGTTAGGTGGTCCCTGCAGCAGAGCGGTCGGCAGGAGCGTCTAAAAGCCCCTGGCAGGGCAACCCCTTCTGGGGAAGGATCCGGACGTGCGGAGCAGAGGCTTCAGAACGTGCTGACCTTGCAGTCCGTGTGTGCAGGCCGCCGGCCGCCTCTGGGCCGCACCAGCTGTGGTCCGGGGGCCGTTTTCACTGGGAAATTCATTTCAAGGTGGTGGCAGCTTCCAGGGAGTGGCTATGCCTTGAGTCCGTGGTTACACAGAGGATTCCTCTCCGTCTGCCTGTGTGTTGGCCAGAGTCCTCGCTTCCATGCTGTGGACCTGTGGGCCTGAACATGTCTCAGGCCCGACCAAGCTGCTCCTTGGAGAGAAGCTAGAGGGACCGGCTCGTAGGACAACCCCTCCCTGCGCAGTATGTGGGGTTTGCTGCTGCGTTTGCGGAAGGGGAGGGACCAAGAGGAACAGGAGGCCGCTGGCTATGATGGGCTGTAGGGATGCGCAGCACCGCTGTGGAAGCTGATAGCGTGGGCAGCAGGCAGGAGTCTACGACAAACGGCTGCAGAATTCCAAGGGACGGGAGAGAAAACGCGGGAAAGCGGCGGCCTCAGGGTGAAGTTTCCGGTGCCGAGCGGGTTTGGGCGGAAGTGCGTCAGCGGCCGGAAGTGGAGAATCGGGGGAGGGGCTGATGCTTCAGGAGAAGAAGGAGGCGGAAGAGAAAGTCGGCCTGCGCCTTCTTTCTTGGGAGAGTCCTGTGCGCCACCTTTGGGGCAGTTTTAAGGCCCTCTTTTGGTTGGCGTTTGGGCAGGAAATGTCTCAGACGCCTTTATGGCGTGAGGGTCGAGACACTGAATAATCTCTGAGGCGATGGGGAAAAGATCCAGCGGGAGGCGGATTTCCCCACGCCTACTCGGCGCACAGCGAATTAGGCATTGAGCGTTCCCAGAGCTCAGCGTGTACTAAATCTGCACCCTCCATCCAAGGGGACGATTTAAGAGTCGTCTCCCAGAAGGTAAGAAGGCGTTCTTTGGAGACCTTTATGCCTCTAGTTTTTAATAATGCCTTTACCAAGGCAGCCTGTACCGGCCGTTCCTGACTTAAGGTATTACCCGTGGTAGGGATCCTTACCCGCGACTTCAATGTCATCCTTGTAATACCTTATGTGGTGGGTAATGATTATCAATTTGTCCAATAAAACCAACCATGGCCATTGCAAAATAATGGCCTCGCTTCCATGCTGTGGATCTGTGGGGCTGAACATGTCTCAGGCCAGACCAAGCTGCTCCTTGGAGGGACTGAAAGGGCCTAAGGGAGGGTGCGCGTAAGCCTTCTGGGCACAGAGAAGCCTGGAGTAGGAGCAGTGAATGTCTTGAATCATGGCTTTGTCAGTAAAAACCCAGACTACACCTTCCTTCCTTGGGCTGCCCATTTGAAACCTAAGGAATGAACCTGGGTTGGGGAAACAGAAGCCTAGCATTTGCTCCAGTAGGAGCGTCCTGGTGTCAGGGGCTTTAGGGTGGACACTTCAGAGCGGCCTCCCTTGACCAAAATGCACAAGTTGGCCTCCCCATTGCTGTGATGTTCTCCTAGTAGCCCTGCATAAATGGACCATGCTTTTAGTATATGCTTATTCCTGTCTCTTCCACCAGGCTGCCAAATGTTCCCCACATGGACCAGTGCCTGACCTAGAGCAGGTGCTTAGTTTGCTTGGTGTAATAAGAGCTGTAGCAGCAGATCATCCTGTAACCCCCAAGGGCGATCTCAGACATGGTTATTTCTTGATCAGGCCCTTGGCTCATTCCCTCCAGCTAAGGGCCTCTTGGCCTCATAGGACATCCCCTCCCTGTGCAGTATGTGGGGTTTGCTGCTGGGTTTGCTGAAGGGGAGGGACCAAGAGGAACAGGAGGCCACTGGCTATGATGGGCTGTAGGGATGCACAGCACCGCTGTGTACTTAACCTCTGGAAGCTGATAGCGTGGGCAGGAGGCAGGGAGTCTAGGACAAACAGCTGCAGAATTCCAAGAGACAGGAGGGACCAAAGGGGAGACGGGGATTTATTTGAGGTGTGCACGTGGGCCCAGCAGACTCTGTGTCCAAAATGGCTAAGTGTTGAACAAAGAAAAGTTTTAGCTTTTGTCCATTTTGTTGGAAGCAAGTGAGTTTACTGGAACAGGACAAGGGCACACAGTTCTGTAACTTTGCCTTGAAAGAAGACAGTGCCTTATGAGTCATATGAGAAGAGAGTGTCATAAGCTTTGTTTACAGGATGTAGTTGTTAGTTTTTTCTGTACCAGAACAAGGACTTACAACTCCGGGGGAGGAGGAAAATGGGTGGGAGGGGACAGCCCAAGGCTGGGAAGGACTTGTTTTTCCTTAAGTCCTGCTTCAAAACCTCCAGAAAAATGTGTGTGACAATACCTAGTGAATAATGTCTAAGACAAGCAAGATGTGTCTAGCCCTCAGATCCAGGGCTAGCTTGTCTGTAAAGCCTTCCCTAGATGCCACCCCTCTCTCACTGCAGACCACCAGCCCCTGAAGAGACTGTTCTTGTGATAGATGAAAAAGCTGCGTGCTGTTCTCCAACGTAGAGTGACAGGACAGGGGTGACACTTAACTTTGAGCTCAGCCTGGTGTAAAACTTTTTCTGGGCACTGTCGTGTGGATTTCCCCAAATGGCATAGAGAAGCTGACGCTGTCATCTCCCCATCTTTGCAGACAAGAACATGGATTTTGGAAGGAAATCGAGGCATGAAGTGGAAACAGAATTCAAATGTGAGTTAATGCAGTCATGAGCTTGAAACATTCATTTCCACGCTGCTCATGACGTTCAGACTTTGTGCCTCTTCGCACCCCAAGGTGCATCCCATTTTTCTTGATGGGCTCTGACTGCATTTTGAGAAAGGTTGCTAAATACTCAGGACACTTCCCCAGTATTTGATTATTTCCATTTCACATTTTACTAGGATCATGGGTCCCTATGTAATAGCCAGGTCAAGTGCTAAATTATTCAGTGGAAGGACGGAAAGCTGTTCTGTTTACTTTAATGTGAGCGTTTGGAGTGGATGGTGGGAATTTATTAATGACAGAATTCCACCCATTTCCTTATCCCTTGCTGGGAGAGTCTCAGAATCCACTCTGAGTGAAGCCATCAACTTTAAGCCACTAATTACTAACTAATCATGCAGAATGAAAGCTACATCCCCTAAAATACACCAGACAGCCAAACATAATCTCTGCTCTTTCCCGATGTTGTCCAAAGAACTCAGATGTTACCGTCGTAACCACTGGGTAAACAGCATGCCCAGCTGTGGGATCTGGCTTCTGGGACCGTGGCCACAGCAGCTGTCCTGGGCTCATCAGTGTCGCTGCAGCCCTAGGGCCAGTGGAGCGCGTGGCTACAGCCACAAGGGCCAGGGGAGGCCGAGGCAGGGCTTCCCTCTGTCTTAGTGAACCAGGACTGGAAGAGAAAGGGCTCCAGTGTGTTCAAACTCTACAATTAAACCTAGGTCTGTGAGTTTGAATAACCAGGTACCCAGCATTTACTGGGCTTATGATGTGTTATCCCACCGCACCCTCACAGCACTGTGAGGTGTCTTTACAAATGATGATTCAGAGAGCAGAAGGGATCTCCCTAGGCTGGGCCCTTACTCAGTGCATGAAGAAGGTAAAATGTTGGCCCAGAAGCTGGTTTTACTGTTTCATGTGTTTCTCTTTGGTTTGAGTGGACCATTTTTCTCTCATGATTCAGCTGAACTCCTGGTTTGTGGTACTAAAATTGGTTTTGTGATTCAGACAATAGGAGCATTTTTAATATTTGTTCTTTTTTCTTTAAAAATCACTATGTGTTCATGGAACGTTACTTGCCCACTCACTGTCAACTTTTAAAACACCACGTAGAGTACGGGGCGCACTGGCGAGCACCCATATATCACCCTGAATTGAATATTTTGCTGACTATTCCACCGGCTGGGCTTCATCCCACATTGTCCCAGGAGACAGGGCATTCCAACCAAGCTCCAAGGAAAAAGAACTACTGGAGTTGAGATAGCCAGAAAGCTTTTGGGAAATAAAATATGCATTTGTATTTTAAAGGCTCTAAGAATTCTGCAGCAAACAAATTCTTTTGGTGTGACCTCATCACATATTTCCCAAATGGACTTGTCCACGGGACTCATTTTATAACACAGATCTGGACCCTCCCGAAGAGCAAGCTCTGAGACATTCTGGCTCTGAGACTGGGCTTTCACCCAACAGCTCTTTACCTAGAAGAGCCTGGGCCTGGTTAATGGAATGGTCTGGAAGCTCAGGAGTAGACCAGGGAAGCCTTGGTTCTCACAGTGCCCACTTCTCATGGGGAAGGCAGCACAGTCAGTCAGTAGCTGCTGACCACCGAGAAGTAACAGAGGCCCACGTGGTGTCTACTTTCAGAGGTCTTTGCAACGGTAAGACTGCGCGAACTGCGCCGTGTTTTAGGGCTGATGCTTTCAAGAAGGAGCTAGAGTAAACGCTTTTGAACACACAGATGCAGACCAGGATATATATATATATATATATTTATGTATGTAACACATTATGTACAGGAGCCTGCCCTTTTCACTGAACTGAGATGTCAAAGGCAGTTTTATTAACTGATAAACTATTGCATCATCATCATCATGCTCGAGGCTGCCGAGCATTTATTTGAGTGTGTCCTCATTTTTAAAACAAATCACCCATTGGTGGAAGCATTTGTGCACATTTTTGTCATTTCTAAAATAGCTTCTTCAGGATAAATTCTTGGCTATAGAATTGTTGGGACTAAAGGTAGGAGCATTTTGCATTTTTATACAAAAATGCAAACGGCCTTCCGGAGGCAATGTATTACTTTGCATCTGCTTTAAGACCACATGAAAATCTTGTTTCCTAAGTGCTAGCTAGCACAAGCTTTCAGCTACATTTTATTTCTTAGCCAGTCTGATAGGTGAAAATGCTATTTTATTCTTACTTATTTGATTGATAATGGGCTGCAAGATTCGCATTAGTCTTTCTCATTTCTTTCTTCGGTGACATGACTGTCCCGATCCTTCACCAATATTTTGATTGCTGTATTGATTTTTTTTTTTTTTTTTTTTTTTTTTTTTTTTTTTTTTGAGACAGAGTCTCACTATGTAGTTGCGACTGACCTGGAACTCATTATGTAGCCCACGCTGATCTCAAACTCACAGGGATCCTCCTGCCTCAGCCTCCTGAGTGCTGGGATTACAGGTGTGAGCCACCATGCTGGGTGCTGTATTGCTTTCTTGCTGATTTGTAAGAGCTCTTTTTTACACTGGGTATAGTAGCCCTTTGTGATAGAGTTATGAAATTGTTAATGTTTTGTTAATGGTGTTTAAAGCCATTCTGATGTCATAGGTTTTTATGTTGTTCAATTTATGTCTTATTTCATGTTTCCTGATGTAATGTGTTTAGAAGGGCGAACCAACCCCGCTTTAGAATTATACAAATATTGTTGCAGATTTCCTCTTAGCAGTTTTTGCTTTTGCTTTTGTTTTGTTTTTCTTTTCACGTAAACTTTTCTTATTTCAGAAAGTCACTTTGCTTTAGGGAATAGATTTGTATCCATCCAGGTTTGTATTTTCCAAATGGCTATTCAGATATTCCATTTTAATATTCTCACTTATTAGAAATGACCACTGTACTGTATTATACACGAAAATTCTGTATATCTGGGGCAATTTGTGTAACTTAATTTCATTTACATTATCTTTTGATCCTTTTCAAAACTACATTGCTTTACTGAATTGTTACCCGTTAATACATTCTTAGCATCTGGCAAGACAAACCCTCAGCACCTCCCTTTTAGATAATTTTCATGGGCCATGGTGTTTTTTATTCCAGATAAATTTTAGAATCACTCCTTTTTTCAAGTTAAAACATATTCCAGCTGGGTGTGGTGGTGCACGCCTGTAATCCCAGCACTCGGGAGGCTGAGGCAAGAGGATCGCTGTGAGTTCAAGACCAGCCTGGGCTACATAGTGAGTTCCAGGTCAGTCTCAACTACGTAGTGAGACCTTGTCTCAAACAAACAAACAAACAAACAAATTCTACATTGGTAAATTACATTTATTGACTGAATTAGGAAAACTATATTTTAATTGTCTCGATACTTTTTATCCAATAAAAAAGACTCGCATCTCCACTTATTGAAATCTTTTAAAATGATCTCTCTTTCATCTTAGCTTCATCCATGCTCTGTATTTACATTATTGTTAAATTTATTTCTAGGCATTGTAGGGCTAGGTCTTATTACACATGATTTTCCAATTGATGTGTTTTCAAACTTGTCATAATTTACATTATGAGAAACCATTAATTATTTACACCTGGTCATATTTCTGAACTTTGTTCTAATGTTTTTCTATTTTGGGTATTTTCAAGAGTACATCCTTATTATCTACAAATTATGATTGTTTTATCCCTTTCTCCATTCACGACTGCTTTTATGTTCCTGTCTGCTTTCTTTACTCAGCATTTTCAGCATAATATTTTATAGTAGTGATGAAAAACACTGTTAAATTGTGTTTGTATTGGAATGCTTCCGGTATTTTTACAGTTAATTATGATGGCAATGTTTGAATTGAAATATGTAATTTTAAAGATCCTCTAAGAGGATAACCACCATTCTCCAGAGTCAGAAATGGATATTAAATTTTACTAACTGTCTTTAAGGCCTGCAAGAACAGAATTGACTGTGTGTTTCTCTTTCCTTTGTCCCATCTGTGACGGGAAGGGAGTTTTGCATTTTTCAGCCTGAATGCTTGTGAACTATATCAATGAGTTACTTGGCACCGTGGTGTAAATTTGCTTCTGTTTGCTCGCTCCTTCTTCCGGATTTTTATGTAGACCTCTGATTGCCTGTTTTGGAGGGGTCTTTGTCAGGCCCTGGCATACAGGCTGTGCTGGCTTCATAAAGATGTGACTTTTTGCCTTTCTCAATCTGCCGAGGTTGTGTAAGTAGTATAGAAATATTCAGCTCCTTGAAGATTTGGGAGGGGAAGACTGGCAAACAGTAACTCACACTGCAGTGTGGTTGCAGGTGAAAACTGTTTCAGCGGCTGTGGACAGTGGGATGGTAGTACCAGTGATACTGGTCCTAGAGGTGGACCCCAGAGCAACTCTGTAATGGATGTGCACGTGCTGGGATTTTCTTTGCAGTTTTGTTCCCACTGGTTCACTGCTTGGGGATGACTGAAGTGCTCTCAGTAGAGGATGTGAAGAGGTGATTTCTGCAACCGACGCATTAAAATGAATGAGTCAGCCCTACCCTTGTCTGCCTCGAAAATTCTTGAAAACTTAACATAGTGTGGGGCGCGGGGTAAGGAGAAAGGGAACGAGAACATGATTACCATGGAACGATTTGTGCAAAGTTGGCAGGAGATGGTTCTCCCCATGAGTTTCTGAGCTGAAGGGTGAATGATCTATGCCATTTCTTACTAAAAGCACAAAGGGGAGGGCCGTTCACTGCCCTGAAGAATCAGGATTTCCGCTGTGAAGGGAGGGAGAGGAGAAGAAAGGGTGAAAGGGGAAAGGCGCCACGGGTCCTGCCGGTCCTGAGCTGAAAGCTCGTGCAGAAAGGCCTGCTGTGAGCACAGGTCGGAGTGAGGCCTCCTGTGTCTCCGTGCTGGTGTTGGTGACGTGAGCGGCTCCTTATCTACAGCTCCATGCCATCCCCTGCAGCCTTTATTCATTGTTATCAGTCTCTCAGTTAAGGACTCAGATCTCTCTGAGGTCTTAGGAGGCCCCAAAGTCCCCTGTTGCGTTTCTGCTGATTCCGTGGGTCCTTTGGAACCCGGATGGGGACTGGACCGTGACACCTGCTCTCAGGGTGCACTGACTTGGCACAGGGCTTCTCCCCTCCAGATCCCCTGGACCCCTGCCTGGGTGTGGAGCCCTAGCCTTCGCGGAAACCTCTCGGCTTCCGTTGTTCTCACCTGAGGTGGAAATAGCTTCCTGCAGGAGCTGGGACCTCGTGTGTGCTCACACTCGCAACGCTGAACCGCTCTTTGGGCCTAGCCTTTCTCGTTAGTGAGAAGGAAAGGGCTGCAGCCCCCACTCCTCCAGCTGCCCTCATCTGCTGGGGCGGACGCTTGCCTCCCGTGGCTCCTGCTGATACCTGTGGCTCATGCGAGCCTTCGCACCTCTCTCACCTGCCCACAGCTTGAAGTGCTGCACCTGTCCCTGCATCCTCTGACCCTTGACACGGTCTGGTCGCATCTGGGAGATTTCTATCCCTGCACACGGCGGGAGGCTGAGTTTGCTTCTCTATGGATTCCTTGCTCAGTGGTTTTCTGCATGGGCAATTTCGCATCTCTGGGACATTTGGCAGTGTGCAGACAGCTTGACAGTGGCACGTGGCCGTGCAGTGCGGGGGAGAGTGGTGTGGCCAGCATCTGGCAAGCAGGGGACAGTGATGGGGCTGTGACCACACGGCATCCAGGACAGACCCCTTCCGCAGAGGGAATTATCTGGCTTTGTTCTGCTAGTTTGTTAATGTGTAGAACAGAAAATACTACTCGAAGTCAGAAGATGGGTGTGGATCCTGATTGTGCCCCTTCCTTCACATAGCATTCATTTAAGGAAGATTTGCAGAATGTTTGTGCCAGACCTGGTGCCAACCTGTGGTGCTTACAACTGGACAAAAACACAGCACACAAGCAAGCAAGCAAACAAACAGAAAGAATTGAAAAAAATTAAAGACTCAACCCAAATCTAAAGACTCAGCCTAAACATGGGCATGTGAGAGGAACAGACACTTCTCAGATTAAGAAGTTACATACAGCAGATAAACATATAAAAATGTTCACCAGCACTGGTCATTCCAGAGAAGCAAATGAAAACAACGCCGAGATCCCACCCCAACCCTAAAAGAATGGCTGCTATCAAGAAATCAACCAATAACAAATGCTGGCGGGGTTGTGGGGAGAAAGGAACCCTTCACTACTGGCTGGAGGGCAGACTGGTGCGACCACTTTGGAAATCAATATGGAAATACCTCAAACAACTAGGATTGGAGGTCCCATTTGACCCAGCTATTCCCCTGCTGGGTATCTTTCTGAAAGAATTAAAAGATCATACCACAGTGATATATGCACACCTATGTTTATAGCGGCACAGTTAATAGCTAAATCTTGGAAACATCCAAAATGCCCATCAACCAATAAGTGGATAAAGAAGATGTGTCTTTTTTATACAATGGAGTACTACTCAACCACAAAGAAGGGTAAGCTTGAGATATTTGTAGCTAAATGGATGTACCTTGAGAACATACTCTTACCTGAAATAAATCAGCACACATGTGAAAATAGCACATTTACTCTTTGGTGTGAGAAACAAAGTGTAAATAAGCGCGAGAATGTATAATAAATCTTGTGAAATAAAAAGCAACTGTTGAAAAGGAAAGGGGAACTAGGGAGGGAGGAGGGGGAAAAGAAGGAAGGGAAAAAGAAAAAAATGCAAAAAGAAGGATAAAATGGAAACAAAGCTTTGTCAGTGAGAAGGGGAGGAGGTCGGAGCGGGGAGGGGCTGAGGAAAAGAAGAATCGGGATGCCCGGTGCACAGGCCCGGGGCCCCCACGATGCGCATGACCGTTAAGTACAGCTCACTCGTACCAGTAGATGCACTTTCCAATCATGTCTGTGAGGTGGTTGTCTACGTGATGTGCTGACTCACCTCTCATTCCGCTTTGTTTTGTTTTTCTGTTTGTTTTTGCCTAAAGCCATGGCTCTGGAGCTCAGTGTCTTCAGGTCCCCCGGAGAGTGGGAGGGTGAGTGCAGCCCCACCCCAGGGTGTGCATCTCTAGCGAGACCCTAGGTAAAGTGGATGCTGCAGATGTGGGTCCACAGCGGGCGCTCCTGGCTTTGTCCGTTCTTCCTGCTCCTGGCTTCTCCCTTTCAGCTTCCTTGCGAGGCTCCTCTTGTCTCCCGCCGACTTACAGGATGTGTGAAAGGGTGGCCTCTCTTCCTCCCCACTTCCCAGCAGCTTGGACCGTGCGGCATGGGCATGGGGTGGGCGCGCACTGAGTGTGTGTTTCATGGACGAGTGGTTCAGATTCGTGTGCTCTCCCTTCCCCCGGACTCCTGAGCGCTGTAAGGTCCTGTGGATACCAGGCTGTCAGTGTCCGGCTGGTGGCTTCACGGTGTGGCCCCGCCAGGGCAGCGTGGCTTTACACTGCACTCTGTCGGCTTGACTGGGTCGGCGGCCACCTGGCTGTGTCCGGGTGGGCTGCGGGGGCCTGGTGGGCTGTGGGGCCTGGCGTGCGGCCCTCTGTCCGGTCCCTCGCCCCTTCCTCTGTCACTCCGCTCTGTTTCTCAGCTGTTGTGAACCCAACAGCTTCGTCCTACATCTCTTCGGCCAGGATGCTTCTGCTAGGAGCCAGCCGAACATGGGCCGAGTCCCGAGACCCACACCGCAGGGAAGCTGTCCTCCTTTGTGGTGTGGCATTGGGCGTTTTGTCCCGCAGTAAAAAAACTGACCGATATAGCCAGTTAGCATCCCTGAGCCTCAGTTTTCCACTTGTAAAATGAGCATAATGACAATATTTCTTAGAATACCAGATTGGGTAAAAGCATATAGGATATTCATTGCCCTTAAATAGCCGAGTCAGGTGAAGGACTCTGTATCACGGGGTTTTCTGTGTTCAGAAGAAGGTGGATTGGTTGTGTGTGTCTTGCTGGGACTGTTTAATCCTAGGGCAGCGCGGTCCAGGTGGAGCGGGGAGTCAGCTCCGGGAAGCGGGGAAGGCTGCCGGAGCTCGTGGTGGGGAATTGCAGCTTGGTACCTGCAGGGTGAACCGAGCTGTCCTGGTGGGGGCAGCGATGCTTGCGAGCTTTTCAGGGAGCCTGCTCCCCTGGGGCTCCCTGGCCCTGGGCTGGCTGGCTCAGGCCTTGCAGCCAGCTAACAAGGGGGCTCTCAAAGGCCCTTTGCTTCTCCTAACACAAATACTTGTACAACTCTTGAGCACAGAAGCCGAGTTTCAAACCAAGCAGGCCCTGCAGTGGGGACTGACACCTGGTGGCTGAGAGCCCCTGAGGAACTGCTTTGATGGTCTTTTGCACAGGAACAAGGCCAATCAGTTCTGCCTGCTTCTTCCGGCAGTGATTGGGTTTAATCAAACAACTGCATGTCTGGGAGAGCTCCCTGCCTGTCTTGATTATATATGCGGTGCCCCTGCTCCACCTCCCGCACTCTTCCCGGGCACTTTTGTCCAATTCCATTCCATTCCAGATGTGCAGCACGGCAAAGGGATAACGCCATCCCCGAAGCCAGGGTCTAGGACAGTGCTGAGTCCCTGTGTGGCGAGAGCAGGGCCTGGCCTCTCTCCCCTCTCATTGCTCTGTTCATTCACAGCTGGCCATGGCCTCCGAGCCCTCATCCTGTCGCTGCCCACTGGGCAGGCAGGGGTCACCCCCAGTCACAGGCTCGACACCAGTGCAGTCCACGCCTGCAAGGGCCACAGAGAGCTCCGGAAGGTCTGGGTCCAGTGACGTGGGACAGCGCCTGTGGAGTATGGCTGTGCATGGTGGATGTGGACGGCATCTCTGGTCTCTGTATGGGCTCGATGCCAGCGGAACCCTGTCCCAGTGACAACCTAAACTGTCTCTCGACCAGCAAGATGCTGCTGGGAGTCACCTCTGCCTGAGAGAACAGGCTCCGAGGAAGGTCGCTTGTCCATGCTCCGCTGGCCTTCTGCCCTGCGATCTGCCTCACCTGCGGGCTCGGCCTGCCTCCCTGCCGCTGTCCTCTGTGAGGCCAGGAGGCCCGCAGGGTGGAGATGCTCCTCCTCTGCTGTCTCACTCTTCCAGGCCATGGCAGCCCTGATCTCCACCCAGGGCCTCTCAGCTATTGGCCAGAAGCTCCCGTGCCATTTCCTCTGCTTACTGGTTTCTCTTTCTAGGAAGATAAAAATCTTCAAAAGTAGGGCCAGTGGCCACAGGAACTGTCATGCACCTGTTTCCAAGTTGATCTTTTGATCAGGAAGCTAAAATGGTCTCAGAATTACCATTTTTAGATCTATTTAAGTAATCTGTCCCAATTTGCTCAGCATGCCTTTAGGTCCCCGTCCAAATGGAGAGAATATTCATGTCCTACGTGCAAAGTGAAGAAAAAAGCTGAGCCGCTGGGCCTCGCGAGCTCTCAGCCCAGACAGCAGCCTCTGAAACGACCCCCTCATTACGCAGGCACCTGCAAGCCCACAAAGGCATAATTGGCGCACTGGACTGCATATTCCTTGGCCCTTTTAATATCTCTTCTGATGTGATAAAATTAGCTTCTTCCTAAACCACAAAAGAGAAAGAAATGTCCTTTTTAAGCAAATGTGTAGAAAAAGCTTCTATTTGTCTGGATCAGTTAAAAGTGGCCCCACCTGAAGTCAAGGGTGTTCACCAGGAGACCTACAAGGCGGCATCTGGACTTAAGATGTTAGATTTCTTCCCTTTTGATTGGAAAGAGAAAAAAAAAAAAAAACCTTTCTTGACACTTCAGAGCGATTTTGGTACAATGAGCATCGGAGAGAGGGAAGGGTTAGCAGGGAGTGCGAGGTGCCCTGGCGTCTGGGGTTCTAAGCGGGGACCCCAGAATGGGAATGGGGAGTGAATGGCTTGGGGTGCACAGGCAAGGCACAGCCTCACTTAAAGCAACGCATCTCCCTGCCGTGGCAGGTGAGGGTTTGGTGCGGGCCCTGCAACAGGGACCTCTCCTGGCAGGCTCTCCTCACCCTGCTTGGCTTCCCAGCTTCATGTCCACTTCCTGCAGAGGGCTGAGTCTCAGTCTCAGGGTGCACAGTGTCCAGGGTCCCTTAGGGTACCTGGCGGGAGCAGGGTGCTCAGCCCCCCACTGCCTGACCCCAAGTCCAAGCTCATTACTTTGAAATGGACGTGTGCGGTTGAGGGAAACATCAAGCTTGCTTGATTTTCTTCCCCTAATCAAAGAAAATTCCCCAAAGACCTGGAGAGTACGTGTGAGATGGTAAAAACAAATTAAAATAGGGCCCTCTGGGATGCTCCTGGTCTTGAACTTCATGGGGCATGGCACCCCTGGCAGACCTCAGCTGCGAGGTCTCTCCCTGTCGCACCCCGTGCGGATGAGCAAGGCTGTGAGGTCACCTGAGATGTGGGCTCAGGGTGCATGTGCAGTGCCTGACACAGAGCCAGGGGCCACTGTCCTCTGGGCTCCTCCATGGAAGGACATTGTGTGGACCTAATTTCCAGAGGGAACTCTGTGCCCAAGCAGAGAACAGACAGACAGGCAGGGAGTTGTTTCTTGATCGGGAGTCATGTGACTCCTCAGAAGGGGTGGTGTCGGGGTGGCTGAGGACATGGAGTTTATAGCTCAGTGGGCCAGGGGGCAGTGCCTGAGCTGCCCTTCTGCTCAGGAGGCTGTGGGCAAGTGACTGCGTGTTTCTGTCTCCGTTTCCTCATCTGTAAAGGGTTGGACAGGGATCGGTGCTCTGGCCTGCAGCACCCCAGCGCCAGCAAGCAGGTGATGGAAGGGCTGATGTCGGTGAGCTCAGGGTCCTGGGCCAGGTGCCAGGCTCAGTGCTGACCTCTGTGGGCTGTGTAACTTTGTTGTCACTTCACTTACCCAAGTCCGACTTCTCATCTGGACAAAGATAAAAATAGAAAAAGTAGGGGCAGAAGAGAAGAATTGCCTCCCAGGCTGGGCAGGAAACATACTGATGATGGAAAGGAAACATTCTGTCAACTGCAGAATGCTCGCAGTAGGGGCAGGAAAGATGGTGGGCCATGCTTGATGACCGAGAGCGTCCTCAGACCGCCTCCTCTCACCAGCGCACGACAATTCTTCCCACTCAAGACTCATGGGTAGCTCTGAGGAGTCAGGACCCGGAAGAGGAACAGGGAAGCAAAGCTGGCGGGTGCAGCCGAGGCCCACGTTCTCCCTCATCATGGGAAGTCTGGGTCACAGACGACGTAGTGAGGAGACACGGGCACATGGCAGAGCCCACAGCAACATGGTGAAGGGGGATGGTTGGGGGAGGGGAGCGGGGGGAGGAGGATCCAG
>NW_022900934.1:3331180-3338769 GCF_012274545.1 Fukomys damarensis | reverse complement strand
GGGGAGCGGGGAGGAGGATCCAGAAGTCATTCAGAAGACGAGATCTGGAGAAGTGGTGGTGTGAGTTACCCGTAGGAGCCCACCCAGGCGCGTGGAGGGAAGTGACAAGGCAGCTGTTGGTTGCTAATCTCAGAAGCTGGGGTGAGCCTCCTTGAGTGTTGTCTCCTGCCATCTGGGCTACCTGGGGCACTGGCATGTATGAGGACATGTTGTAAACTGCTTCCAACATCCACTGAAGACCAGCTCTTTTATCACAGAGGCAGCGGTTATCGCTCAGAGGAGGCCTTTGTAAGTCTTCTCCTTGGAGTCTTTCCCAGACTATGGATTTTTACAGTATCTGGACCCTTGGGTTGTGCTTTATCTGTTTGGCCTAGGGTTCTGGGTTCTTTGTCAGGAACGTTCAACCATTCAATAGCCATTAAGTGTTCTTGTTCTATCAGTTGTTTCCTTTACTCATTTGAAGGCATCACTGGAGTGTTCACTCTGCCTTGCAGACGCTGATTAGTGGTGATGCAGCAGACATGAGAACTAACGAATACGGCTCTGGACCAATGAGTAAGAGTTAGTGAGGAGATCCACAGAGAGGGCAGGGGTGGAAAGGCTCGGGGAGCACCCAGTAGATCACAGCCTGGGTGGAGAAATGCGGGTTCACAAACATTTTCCTGTTTATGCTGTTTTATCATTTATGTCCTTCTGGTTCCCTATCTTACCCTGGATGTAAACAGGATAGAGTTCAGCCTATCAATTTGCAGTAAATTCCAAACAATAACATGTCATAAATAAACACGAGAGGCCACAAGCGCTTTTCAAGTGTATTGTTCATTTAATTTAATTTCCTATGTGTGTCACTGATTTTTGAATTTTAAAAAATTTTATCGAGGGTTCATGTTGAAATACACCAGAAGCCAATCATCCTATGTTGCTCTATTTTTCCTAAACATTATGGTTATTTCTTTTTTTGCTTTTTTTTTTTTTTTTTTTTTTTTTTTTTTTTTTTATCACTATGTAGTTGAGACTGACCTGGAACTCATTATGTAGCCCAGGCTGGTCTCGAACTCACAGCGATCTTCCTGCCTCAGCCTCCCAAGTGCTGGGATTACAGGTGTGCGCCACCACGCCCGGCTATGGTTATCTCTTAAGTAGACAGTTGAAGATGCATGCTAATAGACCAATCGATAAGGCAGTTTAATGAACTCTTATTATTTATTCTTTGAGCCCCAGTATGATAGGTATGCGACACCCATTGTCTCAGTCTCTTAGGCTACCCTGGGATCGTCTCCACTTTGAGGCAGAGGAAGCTGAAATACAGCGCGACTGCTTGATTTGCCCGGTTCTTTTGTGAAATGGGTCAGACTGGGTCTGGGACTCAGCTGGCTGAAGCTAACCCCCAGAAGTTGTGCATAGGGCCTGGGAAGAGGGACTTGTCTTCTGCTGTCCAGGGCTTCCTCCCATAGTCTGTGGTCTGTTCCCTTTGTTTAAGCCAGCAGGGGCGCTTATGCAGACGGACCCTTGGAGAACCGTTGCATGATGCAAACTTGAACATCCTGTCTGACATTATTGATGTCAGCAGCCATCCCGAAATGAAGTTTGGGAGACGGAGTGTAGAGGGGAGCACTTGTAATTTTTAGTAATTATCCACCTTTGCTTCTTGAGGGTAGGCAGTGGGGGAGCCAGAGCTGCCAGGTTGTGGGCACTCTAATGGAATGTGTGTCACAATGAGGGATGAAGAAAGCCTCAGCATTCTGCAGGCAGACTCGTGGGACTTGGACCTGGAGCATTTCGCTGAACAGATACTCTGCACCATAAAGTCAGAGTGAGAATGACTGCAGGTCAATGGACTTGTTACTCCCTGGGGCCAGGATAATGCTTATTCTCCTCTGAAATGCTCGTACCCTCTCAGGCCTGGCGTTCAGCAGGTGCTGGTGTAGCGAAGCTGATTCCCAGTGCACTCAATAAAGGACCTGCTCTGTGTAGGACTCTATAGCTGGTGCATTATACTGGCCACTCGCCAAGTTAATAAATCTCCATTTCTGACCACCAGTCGATTTCTCTCTTTGGATGTCACACAGCTAGAACAGGACCAGGACTGATAATGTCCCCTTCAAGGATTTCTCTCACCTCTCATCTAAAACATCTACCTAGTCTCCACCTGCCTAGTTTCCTGAGTGGGTACCCACCTTGGCATTATTCCTAATTTCCAGTCTTACTCATGCCACATTCCAGAGCATTCACCAAATCCTGCTTTTCTCTTTGCTTGATGCAGCGGACTGTAATATTGATTATGCCCAAAGCAGGCTGTGAAGAGTGAACCCCGCAATTGACTTGCTTTGAGACGTGAGTCTGGCTGAAGCCTACGTGCTGAGGTCAGGGCAGCTTGCATCCAAATTCCATTCCCACAACTAAAACCTTCAGACTAGGACAGTGTTCTAATTACAGCCACATAGTTTGTCTATTCTGTTCACCAGACTAGGACAGTGTTCTAATTACAGCCACATAGTTTGTCTATTCTGTTCTAATTCGAGAATGCTTTGTCTTATCCTTTCTGAGCCACGATTACATTAGTTACACCTGCCCTTGCACATAGCTCACCTTTAGCCCAGTTGATGGCCAGTAAAAGTCAGGGCCTGAGACTGGCCAGCACCTTTGTCGGTTGCACCGGCATTGGCTGTCCTGGTGACCCTCTTTCTCTCTGTTCTTTCTTTTAGTGTTTTTTCTCAGGCCTGCATCATATGTAGGGCAGGATACTGGAACCTAACTGAAGGGATCTCCGGTACTCACTGTCTCTGGAGTCTTGACTGCCTTCCTGTGTCCGCTCGCACCTCCTTGGACCATACCAACATCATTTCCAGCATCCGTCTTCTGTGGTCTTCTTGCCTTCCTTCCCTGTTAATCTGTTCTCCATGGATTAGCCAGAATGACATCTGGTCAACCTTACTTTAAGCCCTCCATGGCTCTTCGAGTCCAAGTTCTAGGTCCTCATGTGATCCCAGGCCCTCCCATGGCCCTGACCAACTTCTTTGTCTCTCATCATGCTCCTGCCTCCCTGATCCATGGCTCCTGGTCTCCTTTTGGTTCCTCCAATAGACCATACTTCCTTATGGTCACCCTTTGCAAACGCTGCTCCCTCTGCTCAGAACACGTTTCCCTATTCTCTTTTCTGGTCAATTCTTGCTGGTTGCAGGGCTCAGTTCATGGGGACTCCTCTGAACAGAATACAAGCAACCACTCCTATAGCCTTTAAAATGTGCTGAGCATCAAGCACTGTATGTATATACATTAACCTATGAAATCCTCATACTAACCCTAGGACTTGAGTAGCATAGAATCTCTAATTTGCAGATGGGGAAACTGAGGCAGTAAATGAACTTACCTAAAGTCACAAAGCAAGTTGAAGAGCTAGGATCAGACGGCAAAGCGCGGGTCCCAGCCCTGACTGCAGACCGTGCTGGCTTTATACTGGCTTCTGCAGCCTGTGGCCTGACACTCACTGCCACTCTCTAAGTGGGTGTCATCCCGCTCTGCTAAGGCTTCTGGGGATTGGGGTGCACTCTGCCCTCTACACCTGTAAGCGTCTCTCCGGGCAAAGCCCCACGGCCTTCAGTTTGCCAGGCCGGCCGATCCAGCTCCGTCAGCACAGGGTGGGCTGAGGGCAAAGGGAGGTACCCAGGACTGCATGCTGGTGTTCCCAGTGACGCCTCTGTTATCTACTCCCTCCTACCTGTGATTCCTCCTCTGCCCCAGGTCTTGTGGGCGTCTTGTTGAAAGGGACCCCTCCTCAGGAAGAGAAGGCTGCACCAGACAAGCGGAAGGAGAAGTGGACTGGACGATCACGGGAGGTGGGAGCTGAAAATGGCTTCCCTTGGGAGCTGCACGCCCCATGAGTAACAGTGACCAGCAGGGGGCAGAGTGGATGGGACATCGGAAAGATTTAATTAGATCATGCACCTTGTATCTGTAATTGGATGCCTGGGGGTGACAGTGACGCACTTCACAGAACCACTAACCCAGAAAAGTTTGTTCTAAGCCATTAGAAGCATCAGTCACGAATGGCTGTGATGGAGACTGTCATTCCTGCTGTGGGTCGTGACTCCCATCGCCCGGTACGTAGTTCACGGCAGGACCCCGCAGGTGGGCCCACGGCTATTTGTTGGCTGATTTCATTCTGGACTTTTATGGTGGGATTAAATAGATTAGGGCACACCTGGCCCTTAGGACCTGGAGGGACTGTGGCCTGTGCAGTCCCACAGCAGATCTGTCACCGGCTGTGCTTCTGGAGGAAGCACAAGAAGAGCTTGCATTCATTTTCTCACGGGGCTCCTGCCCCAGTGCAGCAGGCTTTCTGGTACCTACTTTACAGCCAAGAAAACCCAGGCTAATGTGGCGTGATGTAGCGCTCAGGTCGCTGGACTAAGTAGGAAGAGAAGCCCTGAGACTCGTGCCCAGCCCTTAGAGTCCGCAGCTCCTCCTCTGTCCCTTGGGCGCCTCCTGGCGCTGGGCTTCACGTCTGTGCTCTTGCCTTCACACAGGGTGGCCGCAGGGACCCTGCTACTCCCTAACATGAGTGAGGCCAGGAGCAGCAGGCCAGGGTGTGGGCTCAGACATCTGTCCCCAGGCTGGGCTCAAGACCCCTGGAGCCTCAGGTGGGGCAGCAGGTGACAGCACTGGGAAGGGCAAGGCGGGGGTCAGAACCCAGTTCCCTGCCCGCAGGTCTTGCTGCCCTCTGTCCCAAGCTTCCATGGCTCCCTAGCTTGCGGAGTGAAAACAGACCCTGTCAGTCACCTGGGCCTCTGAATTCCCGTGAGACTGGACTCTGCGCACTCCATCTTCCCCCAGCCTCGTGGCCTCCTCTGGGTTCCCCCAGGACCTCTGCACGTGTGCTGTGCGCCTGTAGGTGACGCCTGACCCCAGGTGGCTCACAGCGGCTCTCCACGGGTCTGGGCTTGAATGCCTCTCCCCAGGGAGGACACCCCCGTACCCCATCCAAAGTCACACTGTACCTGGTCACGAGTCACTCACCCTGCCACCTGCGCTGTGGCCCAGCAGGACACTCACTGCTGTCTGTCCCAGGAAGGAAGCCCCACAAGGGCCCCCTCTGTGTGGCCACTGCTGGGCCGAGCTGGAAGCCAGAGCAGGTGCTGGGGAGGGAGCTCCACACCTGAGGGAGGAACGGAGGACGCTGGCAGGGCTGTGCAGTGAGCGCTGGGCCGCAGTAGGGGCTCCAAGTAGCTACTTCTCCATATTCTTGAGTTTTTCACGGTCTACGTACAGGTTTACAGTTACTGCACAGAGTTTGGTTGTTGATGAAGTTATAAAGAATTCTGAAATCTGTCTACAGAACCAGTGTGCATTTATAACTTTCCTAATGCTAAGAAAGTGCCAAAAAGGCACTTTGTGGGAAATTTACATTTTGTGTAACGAAAATAAAACTCACCGGTAAGATTTTTAAACATTTTTCACTCCACCTCATCTTAGATAGTATAGATTTTTTAAAAAATTTTTGTTTATTTATTTATTTTTGTACCGGGGATCAGACTCGGGTCCTTGTGCCTGCAAGGCAGGCGGTGGGAACCACTGAGCTAAATCCCCAGCCCAAGACAGTATGGATGTTTATATTTTGGCATTCAGGTTCTTTTTTTTTAATTGTGGTAAAGTGCATGTAACGTGAAGTTTATCCCTGTAGCCAGTTTTAAGCGTATAGTTCAGTGGCAGGAAAGGCATCTACACTGTGGCAGGATAGTAGTTCTGTTTTTTCAAATCCTCATGATCCTGTCTCCTTCGTCTTGTTGGAACAGAGAGCTGTCGGCCTGCAGGGAGAGGCACTTGTACTACTAGCCGGTGTCCGTCCACAGCAAGACCAGACCCATGGGCCCGGGAGCCCTTCTGCGGCCTCTGACGAGAGCGGCCACCTCCTCCCTCAGTCTCCCATGCCAGAGGCCTGGGCCCGGCTGGCTTCACTTGTCCCTCATCCCCGTCCCCATCAGGCTCCCAATGTCTTCCAGAAGAGCCAGTCTGTCCCTGTGGGGAGCTGTTGTGACTGCACAAAGGCCAGGCATGGAGGCCAGATCTGGCTTCTGAAAAGTGTCTGGTTAAACTTCAGAGTGGGGCTTGGTGCAGCGGGACCCCCCGTGTCCCTGATGAGTCCCTGGGGCAGCTCGGGGAGGCCTGGGATCCGCTGCCATCCCATTCTGGCAGCCCCAGGCCAGGCTGGAGGTGGGCACAGGAGCAGTGCCTCTTTCTGGGGGGCCTCCCTGCTGGGAGCCTCACCCTCCTTAGCGATGCTTCTTTTTGCACGGAAGGGCAGAAGACAGAACGTCAGACTCAGGCACTGCCTGCAGTAACTGCTCTCCAATCCTAGTAGACGCATGAGTGAAAGAGTTGGCATCTGACTTTAGCTGGGAGGCCAGGGAGGGCTCTCTGAGGAGGGGACATTTACACAGACCCTTGAGGACCAGGGGTGGGAGCTTGCGAGGAGCCAAGGCACAGCCCTTTTGGGCGGGCGCCTCGGGGAACTTCTGAGCTGGCGACTGGGAGGGGCCTGGGGAGGGTGGACTGCTGGAGGACACTGCCCTGGCACACGTGGTGCCAGTGCCCAGGACCAGGCGCAGTAGGACGAGGAGCAAGATGGACATAGAGTTGACCAGAAGAGTAACATGTTGTGGTCAGACGGCAGGGGCAGTGGGAAGCTGACTCCCCTCGCCCTGCTGCCTGCAAGGGTGCAGGGCTGGAGGAAGAGATGCGCTGTATGCAGTCACACTCACCCTCCTGTTTGCAGGACATAGGCAGGCCACAGCGGGCCTCGGGACCCTGCCCCCCAGCCAGGCACACTGGCCCAGCAGGTGCCAGCAGCAGCAGTGACCAGGCCCACGCCATGGAGAACTCCTGAATATATGGGATGCGCTGGCCATGCGGTCTTTGCTGTCCGCATCATCCAGGGCCTGCACCAGCCCCTGGCCATGGAGGAAGCAACGTGGATATTGTCTATTCCCAGTCCATTCCCAGTCCCACCAGGCCGGTGAGTCTGGGACAAATCGGTGAAGGCCATAAGCCCAGGGGGATGCACAGATCTGTTGTTTAAAATTGTATTGTTTGTTTGCTCAGTTGTTTTTCTAAGAGGCTGACGTTGCTGCTCTGCCTGCTCATTGTAGCCTCTCTTTTCCGTCTGGCTCTGCAGAGGCCTGTGTTGTGGTCAGCGGTGCTGCTATATTTGTAGCCCTCTTGATGTTCCTTTTGGATTTGCCAGGGGCCCACTCGGGACTTACCCTGGAAGACTCAGGCCCCAGGCTCACTGCGCAGCTCCTTGTGGCCAGCTGCTCAGGAAGTGACTTGGCTCCAGCTTGTCATCAGGGAATACACTTGCCATGTGAGGAGGACCAGAGCCCAGCGCAGAGCTTCCTGTTAGTCCTGGATCTCTGGTGTCTTCACCAGAACATGGTTTCCTGGAAACACAGGATCACCTGAATCTTCACAGAGATGAACAGACGGTGCCGGAGGCCCAGGTGTCCTCTGACCACGCTTCAGAAATCACCCTTTCTCCTGTGTGACCAATGCTGTGGGTGCTCTCTCTCTCTCTCTCTCTCTCTCTCTCTCTC
>NW_022900934.1:3312234-3331098 GCF_012274545.1 Fukomys damarensis | reverse complement strand
CTCTCTCTCTCTCTCTCTCTCTCTCTCTCTCTCTCTCTCTCTCTCATCACTGAAGCCTTCACACTGAGTTATATCTGCAGCCTCTTCTTTTTGTTTTTTGCTTTTATTTGTTATTAGTACCTGTTTGTGATACATAATGAATACACTCATTATGAGTGGCCGGCATGTGGACACGACAGGTCTTAATTCTCTTTTATGTCCCCTTGTCTTGCCTTTCCCACTTCTGTCCATCTCTTGGTTCCCTTCTCTTTTGTAAAAGATCCATCTCTGTTTCCTAATATCTCTTTGAGTTAGCTCTTTTAATTTATCTACACTGTGGGTTTCTCATGTAAGAGAACCTACACCACATTTAAACTTTCACATCTGACTTATTTCACTTAGCGTCGTGGTCTCAAATGCCTCAGATGTACCTGTGTTTGTAGCACAGCAGGGCTCCGTTGTCTATAAACACCACCTTTTCTTTATCCACTCTCCTGTTGATGTACATTTAGGCTGCTTCCAAGATTTAGCTATTATAAATAGTGCTTCTGAAAACGTGAGTATGAATGTATCATTGTAATATGATGTCTTTAACTCTTTTTTGGGAAGATACCTAGTAGAAGAACAGCTGGGTCTAATGAAATTTCCATTTTTAGTTTTTTTAGGATTTCCATAATGGTTATATTAGTTTACATTTCCACCAACACTGCAGGACAATTTCTTTTTCGCGTGCAGCCTCACCAGTGTGTTTTATGATTTGATTTCTTGATGATGGCCATTCTTTGTGGAGTAAAATGAAATCTCAGTGTTGTTTTAATTTGCATTTCTCTGATGGCCAGCTATGTTAAACATGTTTTTAAGTACTTAGTGGCCATTTGTACTTCGTCTGAGAAGTGTCTATTGATTTCATTTGCCCAGTTTTTTGACTGGGTATTTTGGAGGATCTAGTTTTTGAGTTTTTATGTATTCTAGATATTAATCCTGTCTGAGGAATAGCTGGCAAAATTTTTTTCTCATTCTGTAAGCTGTCTCTTCATTCTGATGATGTTTTTCTTTTGCTGTGTAGAATCTTTTTATTTTGATATGATTCCATTTGCTGATTCTCCATGTTATTTTTTGTGGAATTGGGATTTTCTGTTCAGAATGTTCTTGCCCACCCACATGACTTCAAGAATTTTACCTTTTGTGTCTTCCAGCAGGTGAAGTGTTTCTTTTTAATATTTAGATCTTTGCTCCAGTTTGATTTTAGTTTAGCACATGGTGAGGGATCTGGGTCCAGCTTCAGCCCTCTGCATGTGGATATCAGTTTTCCCAGCACCACTTGCTGGAGGTGGTCTTTCCCCCAGTGTACGTTTTTGGTCCCTTTGTCAAAGATCAGGTGGCTGGGGTTATTTCTGCATCCTCTCGTCTCTTCTATTGACCTGCGCGTCTGGTTTTGTGCCAGTATCATGCTGTTTTTATCACTGTAGCTTTGTAATATAACTTGAAATCTGGAGTTGTGTTGTTTCCTACTTTGCCCTTGTTGCCTAAGATTGCTTTTGCTATTCTGGGTCTCTTCTGGTTCCATAAGAATTTTAGGATTGTTTTATGCAGCTCTGTGAGGGATGCTGTTGGTGTTTCAGTTGGGATTGGATTAAATCTGTACATAACTTTTGGGAGTGGGGCCATTTTGACAGCAGATTCTGTTTACCCTGTGTTTCTGTTTCCTGATGTCCTCTTTGATCTCCTTGTTCAGAGTGCTGCAGTTTTCGCTGTAGAGATATTGCCCTTCTTTGCTTAGGTTAATTCTGAGTATTTCATTTAATGCAATTGTGAATGGTATTGTTCTCCTAATTTCACTCATGGTGGGTTCATTATTGGTATACAGGTCTCTTTTTAAAATACAGTTTTTTTGAGACAGGGTTTTGCTAAGTTGCTGAGTTGCGCAGGCTAGGCTCAAACTTTCAATTCTCCTGCCTCAGCCTCCCAGAGTGCTGGCACGCTTGGCTTGTCCTTTCACTTCTAATGATAGAAAATATCACAGCAGCCCTGGTGTGAGCAGCAAGTGCTCTCCCTTTCTTACCAGTCTGCCTTGTTGGGGCCCAGAGTGTCCTGGACTGTGACTGCAGCTCTGTGGGGGATGACGAGATGCCCAGCAGGTGTGGTTCTTCACGCCACAGGCATCCGGCACTGGCAGCAAAGTGTTATTTATAGATCATCGTGCTGTTTTCATCAACAAGATATATTACTGAATCTGAAACTCTTTGCTATCATTCTTTCAATTACCCTAGCAAGGAGATGAGGAGGGGAGGTATGGAATCCTAATGAGGACAAGCACAAAGTCACGGCAAGGGGATGCAAGGCTGGCTGGGTGCTACGGGGAGGGGCTCGAGCCTCTGCCTTCTTCAGAGCCACTTGAGAAACACATTTCTTTAGAAACCTCTGTGTTCCTCAGAAATGCTTCCAATTTCAGTACTTGTTGAGGATGACAGCTCTGCTCTGTTTAATAGCATTTTGGGCATGAACTTTGGAACTGCTGAGATTCCTCCGCACTCCATGGTCTCTAACAGGCAAGAAGAACTGTGTCCAGTGTCGTCCTGTGTGTTCACCTCGGCTAAGCACCCGGCTTGCTTCGGGGACCCAGCTGTGCACCACTGTCAGGCCGGCCACTTGCTGCCCGCTGGGCCTCAGATCCTCTCCTCCTCCTCCTCTCCCAGAACCTGTGTCCCAGGAACTACATTTCCCAGTATCCCTTGCAGCTTACCTCAGCCTCTGGGATGCACAGTCAACTGAAGGAGGCAGAAAGGAGGCTGGGAAGTGAAGGAGGCTCTTCACTTGGCCTTGAGGACCAGTCTCTGGCGCTGGATGTGTTTCTTGGTTGACTCCAGCTACCAGTGGAGAGTGAGCTTCCTCTGGTTCCAACTCCGCCAGCACAATCCAGCCATGCTTCCATCTCCTGGAACAGCCTTGGACTCTGCATTTGGGCAACACCACCTGCTCCTGCTTCACACAGAAGCCAGAAGGTAAGGGAGACCAGCACTGCTCCTCTTCCTGAGTGGAATCCGGTGGGTCAACTACCCAAGTGGTGAATGTAGCCCAGGCCTGCCGGTCGGAGCGCCAGCCACCCCCATCCCCAACTGTGATGGACCAGGGTGGGCCACGTGACTTGATGGAACCAGTGAGAGTGGGTTCTGAATCTTTGCATGCGTGAAGGGGAAGTTGCCTTCTCCTCTACCTCGGTGTAGTGACAGAGGCGAAAGAGCTGCTGCCACGGAGCATCTGTCAACAACATGTGAGCTAGGCCAGGCCTCAAGACTGAGCTCCCCCTTAAAACTCGCTGAAACACGAGGCAGTCACTCCCTCTTCCACATGTAACCACCTTCTGTTATCACCTGTGACAGAGGGAACAGCTCTCTCCCCCTTGCAGAAAGCAGGAAGCATCTAGGTGAAGGGCCGGGTGGGGGAATGTGTGAAACACCCGGCTGAGTGTCCACATCGTCCTTACTGTGTGAAGTGGCCTCGGGCAGGCCAAGCTGCCTCTACCTGTGGACCTCCCTCCCTTCCTGCGGTGCGGAGAGGGGAACCTCCTGCCGTCCAGCGTGGGGTCCTGTGGGTAAGGCTGTGTAGGAGGTGCCCACAGTCACCCAGCGCAGATGTGATGGTGCTTGCTGCCCACCCCTTAGCTCTTCCCAGATGCCCCCCTCAGAGTGAAACTGTTCAGGAAGTAGCTGGATTGAGCGGCGACACTTACCTTAAATCAAACTAATTTAGGTTGTCTTCCTTAGGCACCCGATAACCAGGCTGTACAGGGATTCAAAGAAAGAGGAAAAGGTCTAAATAGGTACAAAGGGGGCCACTAGACTTGACCAGCAGCACAGCTGGCTGCGTCAAACATGAAACTTCAAGGTAGAGAAAGTTCTCTCTGCCTTGAACAGGGCTTGGGTCACGGCTACTAACAGGAATGTTCTGTGCATTATTCCCTGTGCACTTCCTCATCTCCATTTCCTCAATGAAGTATTTTACACACGTTTTTATTTATGCTTCATAGTATCCAGCAAGGCGAAGGGGTACTATGCTTATCCCCAACTCGCAGAAGATAAACTGGGGGGCTAATATGTAAACTCGACACCAGAACCGCGGCCCTCAATCATCCTGTAGTCGGGCGATATTTACGGACTTCAGAATACCCTCCTGCAGCTTCTGATTGCCTCAGGAGCTTGTCTGAGAGCGTGTCTGTTGCCAGCAGCTGCTGAAGCTCGGGGGAGGACAGCTTAGTGCTCCTGGCTTCTGGAATTCTGTGGTGCGGTCACCATCTTGCTGCACACTGGTCCCCTGGGAACCAGAAGGCTCTGTTGCCCTCAGCGCAGAGCCCGGGGTCCATAGCTGCTCTATAAACAGTGGTTATTGTTGCTATCGTTATGATGTTGTGGTTTCTGTTAAGAATCTGCAGTTCTGCAAATAGTTTCCTCTCTTCCATTTCTTAGCCCCAGGAGCCTTCGGTCCACCAGCTGCCCTCTGCAGGCCCTGTTCAAGGGTTCTGGAGGTGGCAGCAGCTCTCATTCTCCTCGGTTCACTTTCAATTGCCTTTTAATGGGAGAGAGATAAAGTGAAATTACAGCCTTGGGTAGCTGCTTGCTTGGGAGACTGGGAGCAGCCCAGCTCTTTGTATCATATACTATAGCTGCATTTATAGTCCCCAGAGCCAAGGGACAGATCACAAATCAGATCATTTATTGCTGCTGCTAGCTCAGCAAGGAGAAAATTCTCGAGGGGAGAGGGGCGGAGGTTCTGGCTGTGAGTGTAACACTTTAGTCCCTGAGTTCCTGCAGATCTGACCCAGCTCTCCAGCAACAGTGGCTTATGAGTGCAGTAAAGCAACTTGTCTGTAGTCTACTTATCAATCCATCAATGTGTAAGATGGGAGATGGGACGCTTTTATCCAATAATCTGCAAAAATAAAATGGCATTTGCAAAAACAAAACAAAACCCATTGGAAGGAAAGGACACGAAGAGGTCCTAGGCCCTGTGCATTCTCCCAGGCCTTCAGGGCACTCCTAGTTTCCTTGTGGGAGAAACCAAGCTGTTTTCCTTCAAGCCCTGGGAGGCCGGGGTCAGCAGGTGCTGCTCTGTGTTCCTGAGTAGGATCTGGTGTGCAGTCACAGGTAACTCTGGAGCCCCAGTTGACCGGGCCTGTTCTGTTTTGTGCAGCCCCAGGACCCAGCATGGGGCTTGGGGGACACACAGGGTGCTCTCAGTGGACAGTGTTCATTAATTCTGTTTGTGAGCCATGCTTGAGTGAGTATTGTGTGCAGAATTTGGAAAATTTTATAGATCTTTCCCCTCTCCTTTATGCTCTACTTGTCGTGTATATTACATCTAGGCATGCTAAAACCCTGACAAGGGTATTCTTGTTACTCTCCAAAATCAAATGTATTTTAAAAATCTCAAGAGAAGGGTCCTTACATTTACTCAGAGATGTGCCACTTCGGATGCCTCCTTTCCCCCGTTCTTCCTGTTTCCTCTTTCAAGAACTTCCTTTAGCATTTCCTGCAGCACAGATCTGTGAGCAGCACACTCTTCGTTTTCCTTCACTTGAGAACACCCTGCTTTGGACCTCATTCATCGAGTCTGTTTTCTCTGCATGTGGGGTCCTGGCTGGACCAGTTTCCTTGCAGCTCTCTGACAATGCCCTGCCACTTCCCTCTGGGTGCCCCGCTTTCTGATGAGAACTCTGCTCTCATTCAGTCCATTGAGCCCTCTAAGTTAAATACTGTACATTGTTTGACCCCATCCATTTCAGGATTAAATTTTAAAAAAATGTTCACTAGCTCGATTTCAAGGTATCTGGATGTTGATTTAGGGGATTATCTCATTGGAGTTTGGTAAGCTTTCTAAATCTAGATTCACACATTTTGCCAAATTTGGAAAGCTGCCAGCCATTATTTCATTACAAAGTTTTCAGTCCAGCACTCTTTCAAGATAAGAGTGTCAGAAGTTCTGCTGATGCACCACAGGTCTCTGAGGTTAGTGCTTATTGTTATTATTATTAAACTTGTTTCAGCTCTCTGTTATTCAGATTGGGCAGTTTCTGTTCATTTGTTGTTGTTTTTTTTTTTTTGATACTGGGAATTGAACTCAGGTCCTTGCGTTTGCGAGGCAGGCGGTGGAACCACTGAGCTAAATCCCCAGCCCCTCATTTGTCTTTAAGTTCACTAAATTTCATTTCAACATCTCTGTTCTTATTTTGAGCTCACCTATTGCCTTTTCTTCCCAACTTGCTGTTTTTTCAGCTCTAGAATTTCTACAAGAGTTTCCTAATATGTTCTAATTTTTATATTTTCTTTTTTTCTAGTGGTTCTTTCATCATAAGCTTATGTGAGGATTGTCATTTTCTAGTTGCTTTAAAATGATTGTTATTCTTAGGGCCACAACCGTTGCTTTAAAGCCTTGGTCCTAATATCCCAACATCAGTGCCATCTCAGGCTCCATGTTTGTCTCCTCAGGTGGCTCTTTGTAGGCTGAGTCTTTACAGATTGTATCTTGGACTTTTTATCCTGCTGGGAGGCGCTCAGCCTTGTTTACATCTTACGGACAAAGATGAAGCTTTAGCAGGGATTTGAACTCTTCAGATTGAGGTCACCGAGGGCTGTGGTTCAAAGCATCAGTTCAATTTTCAAAGTTTCTGTGTGCTACTCAGCTCTGTCCCATGGGTGACAGCAGCTGCCTACCAGTCAGTTCTTGATATACCTTCTTGGTATAAGGGGGAGAGACTGGTCCATCCGTGTGCAGCTGGAGCAGAAACCCAGGGTTGCAGACTGTGTGGGCTGCTCTCCACACTCCTTGCTCCCTCCGAGCTCATTGCTACTTTCCACCGTGAGACTCTTATATCTTCTATCTGGATTCTAGGACTTTGGTGACCTCAGACCCCCATGCTCTGCTGCGACTGTGCCCATCCTGGGCATAAGTGGCAGGAGAACAGAGGAAAAAGAGCAACAGAGATTCTCCCCAGCCTCTTTGGAACATGGCTCCACCAATGGAGAGGAGGAGCCCATGCCCCGATTTTGGTTCTTTGGGGGGCCTGTTGCTGCCAATGTTTATTGCTTGGAAGCTGAGAGAAGGGAGGAAAGGGGACTTCTGTACCACCACATGGCTTCAGGAGTCCTTTCTCACACCTTGAACCAGGAGAGCGGCTTTGTGGGGTTCTCTGGATCCCCATGTTCACCAGCAGAACTCGGGTGTTGGTGCCAACTTGGGGGGCTCTGAAGGACAAGAGATAGTGAGCTCACAGCCAGGCCAAGGTGCTTCAGATTCTGGATTTGCCTGCTCCTCTGCACAAACACCTGGTCCATGGGATTCTGTCCAGGTTTTCTTGCTGTATTCAGAGGGCGAGATACAGGGCAGAGTACTGTTTTCCCACGTGGAACCAGAGCCCAATTCTGTTCCTAATACAAAGCTGATACATGTCCAGTGGAGCGTAAATATAGAATGACACAAGAGCCAAGCGAAGGCAGAGAGGAGAGTGCTCTTCTCGCCAGCCCCCAGCCTGTCCAGGTGCCTGTGTCTTTGGTACCTTACTTAACTTCATCAAGTCTCAATTTACACTGGTGTGAAATGGGGCTAATAATTCTTGGGCCTCAAGGAAATGGGCGAAGGCTCATGTGGTAAGTGTCCAGTAGATGTCTGTATGTCATGTAATGTGTACAGTTGTGTGTCACTTTACAATGAGGATATGTTCTGCGAGATACCCTTAGCCTGCTTCATCATTGTGTGAATAGCACAGTCTACTGACAACTGTAGAATGTACCGTCCACACATACCTAGGCTTTATGGTGTGTGTGTGTGTGTGTGTGTGTGTGTGTGCGCGCACGTGTGTGTATGGGGCTCCTAGAGATGAGATGAAGAAAATAACATGAGGTTAAATCAAGTAGATAATGCAATCAAGACATCTGCTAAACGTGAGATGTGTCTAGCATGGTATATTATTTTCCTTGATTATCCAGTGTTTCGTGCCATATGTAACTGTATGTGCTGTTCTTTTATGGGACTGGCAGCCCAGTAAGTGTGTTTCCACCAGCGTCATTACAGACATGTGAGTAATGTGTTGGGCTCAGCACTACAGTGGCTGAGAAATACTGCTAGGTGATAGTGGTTTTTCCATCCAAAACGTATGTGGGCACTGTCATGTAATTTGGTCCATCACTGACCAGATGTTGTATATGATACATGAGTGAACATGAAATATGTCTGCATATGGAGACAGATATCGCTCAGTGCAATAAAGCAAGAGGTGAGTGCTTTGCTCCCTCTGTGCTTGGCCCTGGATATCTCCCCATGTCAGTAAATGTGGCCTCCAGTATCCTTTGGGATGGTTCCTGTGACACTGCTCTATAGATCGGCGGTAGTTCACTGTCTCTTTTTCCTTGGAAACCCCATTTCCCCTGTCCAGAGGAGCAGTCCATCCCTCAGTGGCACTGTTTTCTTCCATGAACAGTGGCCTGACAGTGGTGGGGCTGCCAGACACCCGCGCCTGCCCAGCGGGATCTGCCACCTTCAGCTTTAATTCGCAGTGGCTCTGGACTGACCCTGACGGGATATGAGGTGAGGGATTCATTACAGTACATACGAAGGACTCCAAGATTTGTGTGTTACATAAACTGCAGGACAGGTATTGATTGGTTTGCTTCCAAGAGTGGCATGTCAGCCTTTTTGCTGAACGGGAATGGCTCCCTGTGGAGAGTTCTTGCTTGCTTCAGGAGGAAGGCTGAGGGCCCAGCTGACTTTTCTCTCCCTTATGGGTCCCGAGCCCCAGCATTCAGTGATGGTCATGGAGGACGAGCTCCTTTCTGGTCTCTCCGGCCTCTGTAGATGTCCAGAGCTCAGGCTCTGCCGACAGTCCTTTCCTGGCTCTTGGCTCACACTGCCTTCCTTTACTTCAGAGGGCAGAGACCCTGAGGCCCAACGTCTTTGACAGCACACAGTATTCCCGCAGATTTTAACACTATCTTTGATTTTCACAGCGTTTATCCTTTTTTTTTTTTTTTTCTTAACCATGGCTTTTTATATGTGGCAAGGTTCATTTTAAGTGTATGTTCGAAAAGTGAGATAAAGAAACATACTAATAAACAGTGTGGTGCAGGTGGCATGTGGATATGGTTATGATTCATGGAGGGCCCCTAGACAGTTTAAGTCGAGGAGACACTCTGCTCCAGGGCAGCTGGGCAATGGCAGGGCTCCTCCTGAGAACAGGGTGGAGGGGAACTACTGCAAGTTAGGGGAAAACCCCACCGTGGTTATCTGTTTTCAGAGACAAGATCCCTCCTGCAGGCTTCAGCAGAGGAAGGTGGGACAGGCCAGGCAGGCAGGGCAGGTGGGGAGAACAGAGCAGGAAGCAGATGGTGACCTGCGTGGTGTGATGACGACTGGCTGGGTGAGACGGAAGTGAACCTCTGCTAGGACGCGCTACTCCTCCTCTAGCAGCCATCTGTTACTTTGGTCACCCTTTCTGGAAAGGAACCTCTGCTCGCCTCCTGGGACAGTCGCTTGGTGCACGCGTGAGCAGCTCAGGTTGGCCCCCGTGTCCTGCACTGGGGTCTCAGTACTTGAATTGAGGCTGGGCTCAGTCTGAGACAGTCTGCTCAGAATACTGAGCCCAGAAATACTGGGCTCATTTCCTGTCTGCTGGGGCTGAGAAGGAGGGGGCAGTAGGCCCTCTGAATAGACGCCTGAGGTCAAAGCCACCAGAATCGCAGGGCTGAGCGGAAGAGAACCACATCCCAGGGACATCGTGTGTCCCTCTCTCCTTTTACTTTCTGAAACCTGTTTGAGATGTTGGGCTTTTCGTTATGAGCGACTAGAAGTGTCCTAGTGTCCCTGCTCACTCACGTGGAAAAGCTCCTGTGCTCTGTAGCTTTGTAGCTCTGGAGTTGTCCCTTAGTAGTTGGAGACTGTGGGCCTGGGCCCCTTGACGGGGAGCGAGAGAATCCAGGCGTTGGCCTTAGGACCAGCCTGGTACTGGAGCTCTGGGCCACACAACTGCCGATCAGAGCAGACATCTGCCGGCTCTCCCCGCCCACTACAGCAGAGTGCAGGTCGGGAAGCAGCCTGGGAACCGTGGCCTTCATAGCTCCCGGCTCAGGTCGGAGGGGCCAGAGGCAGCAGTGCGTGTGCAGGGGTGGACAGATGGCCCTGGCCAGTCCTGTGTGAGTGACACCAGGGCTGTGGTAGGGGGGAGACCAGGAGACGTGCTCTACTCACGCAGGGTCCAGGACCTGCAGCCACTCCTGTCCCACACAGTGGCGGCCTGGGGCTTAAGGGGATGCACAGACAGGATGAAGCCGGAACAGTCACAGAGCATCGGAGTGCCCTGGGCACACTCACCTGCCCTACACTGCTGCATGCAGGAGCAGCTCAATCTTCCACAAATAATTCACCCTCCAACCAATCCTCTCACTGAAGCAGCCCCTGGCCTGGTGGCCTTGCTGTAAATCCCCAATTAATATTCCCTTTGTAGGATGTGCAGCCCCAGACTCATGCACACTGAGCTGCTTGTCAGGAGCACCTGGAGGTGAGGCGAGGCTCTCATCAGAGGTCCCACACCGTCACCTGCCGGAAGCTCCTGGCAGTGAGTGACCCCACGTCACTCCTCGTGCAGGGCTTTGCGCAGTTGCGCGGGACCCTCACAGCTGCGGTTGAATCGTGCTCCACAGCGCTCCGGGCTCTGGGCTCCTGCCTGGTCCGGGCTTCTGTTCGTCAGCCCCGGCACATGGGGCGTGGATAACAAAGGGCACCTGTGTGCACACAGCCGGATGCATCTGATTACACGGACTGTTAACTTCAGCTCACAATAGTAAGATAGAAATGACTGACTTGTCAATGCTGAAACAGCTTTGAGAGAGCTTGGCAACTCGGCTCACCTTGGACAGGTGCAGCTGGACATGTGGTCCATCGCACTCTTAATAGATGGCTGTGCGTTCAGTGCTGCTTGTTATCTGGCTCAAGAGCCATGTCCAGCTGCTACAGCATTCATAAGTGACGAGCAGCCACAGGCGCTGCGTCTGTGCCACACCTCTTAAAGTAACTCGATGTCTGGGGAGAAGGGAAAAGGGCCAGTGGTGACGGACGACTGGAGCTCTGAGTGTGGTCGTCAAGGCCGTCATCCGAGCTGCACAGATGTGGGGTGCGCTGACAGAGAAGCAGCCCTTTCTCCCCCTTTCGGCCTCTGACAGCTTCCCACGGGAACCCACTGGGTGGCGAATCCACGCTCACAGCCCCTCCTTCCCCTTTCTGTGCAGAGCAGCCTTGGTGGCAGCGTCTGCAGGCGACTGTGCCCAGAAGTTAATAACACCGTTTAGAGGTTTCTTCTATTTTTGAAGATAGGATGAAGTTTGAGAGCACTTTTAGGTATACAGAGCAGTGAGATTTCCGGGTCCTCTGCTCTCGGACGCACAGCCTCCCCTCCATCAGCGTCCCCACCAGAGCCAGGCGTTTATTTGCTAGAACCGAGGAACCTGCCCCGAAGCGTCACTGTCACACGAGGGCTCTCTTTCGGTGTTAGCGTCTGGAGATCCGGACAGAGAGGCATAGTGACACCGGTCACTTACAGGTCACACAGTAGCTTTGCTGCCCCGAGGTTACTTGTTCCCCCCTGGGCCGTGTTTCTCCCTGACCCCTGCCTCTGACAGCTCCTCATCATCGCTTTAGCAGCTCCAGGCTTCTGCGTTTCCCAGAATGCCCTTGAGTTGGAGCCGTACAGTGCATGGTCTCAGCCTCTTCCACATAGTAATATGCATTCATTTTTTCCATGCCTTTTTTGCTTTCAGTTCTGGTGATCGAGCCCAGGAGAGCTGTGCCATTGACTTACATTCTCAGCCCTTTTTATTCTTTAGTTCGAGACAGGGTCTTGCTAAGTTGGCCAGGTGGGACCGGAAGTCTAGATCCTCTCACCTCTATCTCCCCGAGGGCTGGGATTACCTGCTTGCGCTGTCACGTCCTGCTCCCTCCTGCCTTTTCACAGCTTGATAGCTCATTTCCTCATTTCTGCTATTTTTAAGGTTATCCATAGTTAAGGAAAGTGGTGCTGGTTTTCCATTTACAGTTTTGGCAAAGAGTTCCACTGTTCTTTGGGATTCATAATTTACTTTCCTTTAATATATGATCCATTTGTCTATTTTGGCTAGCTAGGATACTCATCTGGTTCAAAAGCACATGTGTATCAGAAGGTGCATGCTGGGAATTCTGCCTTCCATCTGATGTGATGTGAGGGCTGCCACCCAATTCCCACCACGCTGTCACCACTCCTGCTGCTGTGCGTGCTTCCAGAGCATTTCGGCAGATGGACCCTGGTCTGGATACGCGCGCCATAGCACAGTTCTCTGCACCAACAGCTGCCTGCTTTATGGAATGGTTTATACCTTTTTTCCCATAACAGTACACCCTACATTTCCTTGTTCGTTTTTCCTGCCGAATAGAATTCTGTTTTATGCATGGTTCATGCAACCATTCCTTGCTGATGGCTACTTAAGTCGCTTCTGATCTTTGATAGTACAACCCAAGCAGTGGGACCAGCTTGTCCTCGCGTCTGTCCATGCACACCTGACACATTCTAGGGAGTGGTATTTGCAGGTCAGAGGCATCGCTAACTTGTAATTTTGATGGACACTGCCAGATTGTCCTGCCAAATTCCTCTTAAAATTGTTGCATTATTCCAGATACACAGGGAAGAGGCAGGAATAGTACAGGGGATGTGCAGGGCATGGGGCGTAGCTAGGTGGGATGTGCCGACCCTCAAGAGACAGGCAGGTGTCTACATTGTCCCCACAAGTGTTTGTGGCAGCTCGTGGGGCTTTGGGTGCTGCATCCTGCTTGGGGGGTGGGTGGGGCTGGTCTGGCACTGAGGGCTCCAGATGCCCAGGGAAGGTTGCCCGAGTTCCCAGGGGACTTCTTCTGTTTCCTGCTCATTCCAGTGGAGGCTGGGCATTTGGTTTTCTTGGGTTCCATGCACTTCCTTGGGGTAAGCTGTGTCTTGAGCCAGCTGGAGGCACTGTTTCCCTTTCTAACCTCCACCCCAGGCACTCAGGGCCTCCTCACCAGCCCAGGGGGAGCAGCCCAAGGAGGGGACGCTAGGATTTTCATCCCATCCACCTCTAATGGTCAGAGTTAAAAATTTAAATCCTAACATTTGTCTTTGTTCACTTTTTAGAGAGAAGCCAGCTTGGCAAAGTGCACATCTTTTTGCCACCACTTTTGTGACCAGTTCTTAGCACAGCATATAAAGAATTTCTTCTTACAGTCAGAAAGGTGAAAAGGAATTTTTCATTCAAAAATCACAGAACAGATTTATGGTGAAAATAATGAGAACTTGGCTGGTGCCCTCAAAAAATGTGTGAGAAGCAGAGAGTGATCTCTTTTGTTTGGCCAGGCTGTGGGAGCCAAGGCCTTGTCTCCAGGGAAGGAGGGGTCCTTTCCTCATGTCAGCAATTTGTTTTCAACAAAAGATTCAAAATGCTTTTTTCCTCTTTGCCTTTTAATAAAGAAAGGATATAGTTAGTTGACCGGGGATTAGCGAGGGATTAAGGGCTGGTTGACTTTGCAATATTTCTACCTGCTTTCTGTGCATATACTTGAATTAACAATGGTAAATAATCAAAAGGGTATTCAAATGTGAGATGGCCTCGGAGGGACCCTGAGTCTATTTTTCTGTGGTTTGGAGCCCTGGGCCCTCCTCAGGTGGCCTCACTGGAATTCTGTAGTTTTGAATTTGTAATTTCTAGAACCTGGGAGTTTGTTGACCTCCTGGATTGCTTGGGTACACTGCAAATAGCCTTAAGTTAGGGGTCATTTTTCTTAATGGTAAAGTTGATTACGAACCCAGGTTCTGTTTAATTGCCGGACTTCTTGGTCACCAACCACTGTACAGTTATAGGGAAGACACACTAACACACAAAGGCTCCTGTGAGCCAGCAGGAAGACCAGCTTTGACCATGACTGGCCGTCAGGCCCGCGTAACAAAAGAGGAGGCCTGTGGGGAACGATGCCTACCACTGTGGCTTTTCACCTGCTTAGTTAAATTTAACTCACAAAGGCTGGGAGAATGATTTGATTAATTCTGTATCTCAGTGGAAATCAGAGCCCCTTAGAAGATCAAGGCTACAGAATTCTCCCCGGGGAAAAGACAGCAGGCACAAAGCACAAAGAAAACCTCCTCTGTTTGTCAGGGGAGACATTGCTGTGCCTTCCTTCCAGAAGAAGTTTACGAACGTTTGCAGGTTGTCAAAAATAATTAGTCTAAAATTGTTTCATAAGCCGTGGAATGAAGCAGTATGTTCCTTGTTGAGATCAAAAGGGCTTCTGTTACCTCCTTATAAATCCAAATGAAGTCTGCTTAAAAGTAAACTCTGGGAATTAACTGATGGCCGGGGAGGGGAGCAGCAGGATTCACTGGCATTTGTGGTCTGGAAGTTGCAGGACAGGGCGTGCATATCTGCACATGTCCAAAGTTAGAGCAGGAGCTTCTTTCTGAGTCCTTCGCGGTGTCCATCCCGGCGCTGACAGCTCCCGGAAGCAGATCCCGGACAAGCTACTTCATCCCTTTGTGTCCACATAGCTCCAAAATGTATCCGGGAGCCGGACCTTCCTGAGGAGAATAAGTGAAGCTTGCTTTCAGGGGCCCCTGCTCAGGGCTGGGTGCAGCATTAAACCCTGCAGAACAGCAGCTCGGAGACACTGTACTGTCCCTGTTGTTAGTGATGGAAGCAGATGCTGCCGAGGGCTCCAGCCTCACACCAGAGGTTAGGGAGGCCCTGGGACCAAAATCAGGAATGTGGCAGCTGGGTTTCTCTCCTTTAGGGGGGCTGCCTTGGCAGGCTGCAGGGCACAGCCAGTGGCATGCAGCCAAGGTGGTCCTGTCCCCATGAAAGCTGCCCCGGAGGTGAGCCACCCACAGCTGACAACTCTGGAGACAGTGGGCAGGGCGGGATGGCAAGGTCTGTCGGTGAAGAGATACCTAAGAGTAGAATTTGCTTCTGTGTGTGCGCATGTGTGTGTGTGCACGTGTGTAATAATGCACAAATTACAGATATTTTGCTGATCTGTCTATCTACCCTCCTTTTCATGATCACTGTTGCCACCTCGGCCAGCAGCCTGACATCTGAAGACCTCAGCCCTGCCCTCTCCTTGAAATCACTTTTCCTTTTTCTTTATTCATCCCCCAAGTTCCTCCCATTGCTGGTCCTGGAAGATCAGTGCAGACCCCCAGCAAGGTCCGCTTCCCAGCCTCCTCCCCAGCCTTCCCCGAAGGGCAGCAGCTACAGGGTGCAGACAGACGTAAGGGCCTCATTCTGTGCAGCATGCTTGTGGTTACAGATGCTCCCTACTAAAGATGGATAAACGTGTTTGCTGCACTAACCGTCCTGGATGGTTTTAACCTTCAGTAGCATTCAGTAAGATTCATGAGATCGCCCAGGCTTTCTTATAAAACAGGTAGGTGAGTTAGCCCAGCTGCAGGCTAACCGGAGTGTTCTGAGCATGTTAACAACATGCTGCGGCTCAGTCGGGGCAGGGAGACAGGTGAGGGACTGAGTTCGACCCTGCCTTGAACTTCTGGTCCCGGTCAGTGCTGTAAGGCTCCTTCTGCAGGAGGCGTGAGGCATTGCGGTGACCATGAAGGGTGGCCCAGCCCCTGCAGTGGTGCTCACACTGCCCACTGCAGCTCTTGTCCTGGGCTGACCTCATAGAGGGATCCAGCTGCAGTCCCATTGTCTCCTCAGGGATCGGGGCGGACACTTGGCACTGCCCCTCCCCTGATGTCCCCTTGCAGCTCTTGGCTGCCCCAGGTGGGAGGCCAGGTCTCTGAGAAGAGGAAGGTGGTGCCTGAGGTGGTCGTGAGGAGAACGGATCCCCATGCACTGGACTCTTCCACACACCTGTGCCTGGGCTCCTCAGAAGGTGGGAGTTGGAGCTCGGGTTCAGTGCGGGGCGGGGGCCATATGCTGGTGTCCCTGTAGATCACACAGTTATTGTAACCTGGGACAACCAGATTTAGATGCAAACCATCCACTAATTAGCCAAATACTCGCAGAGCATTCACTGTGTGCTGCTGTCTGGTCAGGTGTAGAGAGGAGCAGGGATGAAATTCTTGATGCTCACAAGGTCCCCAGGCAACTCCTGTTACCTGACAGTGCAAATAAAGCCTTATTGGCACATAGACCATCATGTACTTAAGCTATGTAGGCAGAATTGAGTACAGTGGCCCCTTGACTTATGAGCTCAGTTCCTTCATGGGGGCTGGTTATAACTCAAGTTGGTCAGGCCCTTCTACATAGCCTTTGGAGTCTCTCCCCTGTATAATTTTAGGTCACACTCTTTTCCAGGCAGATCCCAGTGTCCTTAGAGAGACTCTGGCCCAGGATTTCTCAATGAACTCCACACAGGAAAGGATGCTGTCATGCTCCTTCCAGAGCTCTCTGAGGGTTAAATCATCTGAGACCACCTGGGAGCACAAGCAGCTGGCATTTGGGTCGTAACTCAAGACCTTGGTCGGAAGTCAAAACTAAAATGCCAGTTGTAACTCAAGTTCATATGTCTAGCCAGCTGTGACTCCAGAGTCCACTGTAGTTCGATAGAAATCATTTGGCTTACAAAGTCTGAAACATTTGCTCTCTGGTCCTTCGCAGAAAAGGTTTACTAGTCCCTGGTCTAAACCTCCCTGTACAAAGTAAGTTATTTGCATAATTAAGGTTTTCTAGTAGCCATGTTAAAAAAAAAAAAAACCGATTAAAAACCCATGTAAGATTAGTTTTAATAATGTATTTTATGTAACCATGTATCCAAAACCTAATTTCAGCATGTAATCAATGTAAAATATTAATGAGTTGTTTAATATTTGTTTTGAAATCCGAGCCCCATGTACATTTCGCCGTAAAGGCCATTTTGGCTGGAAACACTCATCTTTCAAGTGCTCAGGGTCACATGTGGCTGGCGCCCACCTTTTTGGAGAGGGTGGACCTGGTGAGAGAGATGGGACAAGAAGGTTCAGACCTACTTACCGGGGTTCCACTGCGGATCCTCTGGCTTTGGCGGGGGGTGGGGTGGGGTGCCAAAGCCTACTCAGGCAGCCATCCTGTTTATATTTTCTTTTTTAACCTTCAGTAATGTTCAGTAAGATTCATGAGATAATCGATACTTGATTATAAAACAGGCTTTGTTAGGTGAGCGCGCCCAACTGTGGGTGGGCAAAACTCCCCAGGTTAGAATTAAATGTGTTTTCCCTAGGCATAACCCATCATAAGTTAGGGAACATCTGTTTTTGTTTTGTCCTGCTACTTACTTCAGGCTGGTCTCGAACTCATGGCAATCCTCCTGTCTCAGCCTCCCTACTGCTGGAGTTACTGGCGTGTGCACCACACCCGGCTAGTTAGGGAATATCTGTAACTGCAAACACACTGCCCCAAATGAGGGGCTCTGGCCCACTAACCCCTCCTGAGATCCAACCCGGTGGGGGACCAGTTTCTCATCACACGGTTTACTGGGAGTAAAGATCGGCTGAGCTTTTTGCAGGAGGGTACATCGGTGAGAAGAGCGTAAGGTCCCGGAAGAATTAGGGGTGGCTGGGAAGCACAGGTGGGGAGCCCTGGCCGGGCTGAGGAGCAGAGGCCCCTGGGGAGTGGCGGTCAGGTCAGAGGTGGGAGTAAGGAGGATGGTTCGGGGAGTGGTGGGAATCCGATCTCGTCCTGACCCCAGTGGGACACCCAGCCTATCCAAGGAGATTGAAGCAGAGCTTCCTAAGGGGATCCTGCCGATGGTGTGGGTGGGCTTTGGTGTGGCGGCGCCCCAGGGCTAGTGACAAGGGACTAACTCCACTCCCTGGGGGCACAGGCAGAGGGGGTGTAACCCATGGCTGAGCGCTTGTCTCACACAGAAGGCCTTGGGCTCAGTTCAGTCCTCTCTGTGATTGGTAACTGATTACCAGCCTTGGGTGGCCTTGGGTCCACAGCCAGGCAATACCCTGGCTCTGCCCTGCTCCTGCCTCCAGGTTTCCCTCCTGCCTCCACCCTCTCTGTCCAGATGGTCCCAAAAGTGTCCTCCTGTCACCCACCAGGCGGATATGGTCACCGCTGTGGGGTCCGTCTCACCCCCTTCAGAATGGCATCATCAAGAATCCAAAAAACAGCGGATGCTGGGAAGGGTGTGGAGATCAAGAAACCCTTCTACACTGCTGGTAGGAATGTTCACGAGTGCAGCCGCGAAGGAGATCAGCATGGAGACTCCAACACAAGAAGCAGAGCTGGCATTTGATTCAGCAGTACCACGCCTCAGGATTTTCCAACAGAATTTACACCAGCATCGCACAGTGATTCCTCCACACCCATGTTCATGGTGGCACAAGTCACCGTAGCAAGATGCGGAAGCAGCCCAGGTGCCCATCCACAGATGGTGGCTAAGAAGAGTGTGGTAAAATTCCACCACGCAACATCAGACAGGAAGAAGGGAGAGGGACAGAAGCGGAGGTCGTGACGGAAGTGGGAAAGTCTGGCTCAGACAGGCGGGTAACTCACGCACTCATGTTTTTCTGTCCTGTGTGGAATCTGAGAGAGATGAAGGGGAGTGAGGGAGGGAGAGAAAACGGAAGTGAAAGGCAGGCTCTGCGTGGGGTGGGGAGCAGAGTGGGGGTGGAGATTATCAGAGTACGTCACACACTTGTACCATACCTCGAATGTGTCAAAATAAAGCCCCTTATTCTGTATAGCTAACATGCACTGAGAAAGAAAGCAGGAACCCATGGCACAAAAAAGATTTGACAATAAAAGGAAGACAGCCGGGCATGGTGGTGCATGCCTGTAATCCCAGCACTCAGGAGGCTGAGGCAGGAGGATCGCTGTGAGTTCGAGACCAGCCTGGGCTACACAATGT
>NW_022900934.1:3310410-3311979 GCF_012274545.1 Fukomys damarensis | reverse complement strand
AAAGGGAGGGGGCCCAGAGGGCAGAATACTCAGAGTATGGGTGATGTATTCATGTGTAAGTATGCTGTAATGAACCCGCTGTTAAAATAAAAATACAGACTAAAATGAAAGCCAAACCCAGACCCAACTGTCCCCGTGGCTTTCCATTTTCCTCTAGAGAAATGAGGCACATCCTCCTCCCAACCTCTGACCCTCCCCTAACCTCCGCTCTGCCACACTGAGTGTCGTTTGGCTTCCCCAGGTCCCTCTGCCCACCCCCCACCCCCGATGGCACTTGTCCTGCTCAGGCCTTGCCTGCAGCTGCACTCCTGGAAGCTCTGTGGTCTCACATGCTGCATTGGTCTGTGCACAAGGCCACACCCTCTGACCTGCCCCCCAGTATCTAGTGTCCTCCCCACCGGAATCCAGAGGGACAGAACTATGGCAGCCCGCTGAGTGTTGCTTCCTCTGTGCCTGGCACATAGTAGCTGCTCAGTTAATACTTTTTCACTGAGAAATGGTGACTTAGGATCTCAGATAGGAGGTACCCAGTAGGCCTTGTAAAGACTCTGTTAAGGGACACAGTCAAGACATACTGTAGTGAGCATGTGAACAGATGAGAGCAGCGTTACCCCAACTGACCAGGGGATCCTGCGAACACCGTGGGGTCATGAGCCTCGTAGTATGTGTGGGGCAGCACACACTCCTGAGCTCTCTGCAGCGGCCCTTACCCAGTGAGCTTCTCATGAGTTGTTTACTGGCCAGGAGCAGGAGATGGGGTGTCAGAGTGCTTTATTTAATGCTGGTGTCAAAGGGTTACTTACGATCAACAACCTCAAGACAAACTATGCACTTTGGAATTTAAAATGCCTTTTTCTTTCTTTTTTCTTTTTTTAACACATGTAAAAGCAATGCATCCTCATTAGATTTCTGCAGCATTTGAAATTTTATGTATTCTGTAAAAGTGAAATCCCTTCTATTTAATCTTCCAGATCTCCCACAACATTTTCTGCTGTAGATACATGCTGGCATCTTGTTGTTTACTTATTTTACAAAAAGGAGATCACAGTAGAACATTCTTGTACAGCTTGATTTTTTTTTTTATTTAACAACAAGCCATGGCCACCTTCCTAAGACAGTTCATACCATTCCAGTGCTTTTTCAGCCTTTCTCTGTTGTTCTGTACAATGAAAAGCCACAGTCTATCTAACGAGTCCCATGTTCATAGCGGTGTGGGTGATTCCAATTTTTCAGCATTACAAACCAAGCTGCGAAGACCACTGGGAGAAAACGTCTTTGCATAATTGGGTGAAGGTTTCTACAAGACAGATTCCTTCCTTGAAAACAGATTCATGGGGTAAATGGCATGAGCATTTTAAATATTAATTGGCATTGTCAAATTACTGCCTTCACAAAGTTGTGCAAAATATACACTTTTAATGATCCATGAGAACTACCAAAGAGCAAACATTTGGAAGAAAGTGACAGAAAAATCAAACTCCAACTAGTTTAAACAAGCAAAATTATCTTGGCTTATGTGGCAGAAGTTTGCTATATAATGGCTTAAAAGATATCATGAGAGCCTGGTCT
>NW_022900934.1:3285034-3310239 GCF_012274545.1 Fukomys damarensis | reverse complement strand
CTACCACCTGCTGTGTATTTACTGTACTTCACGCAGGTTTTTTCCTCATGGTTACAAAAAGGCTGCCAGTAGTGATGATCAAGTCCACATGAGCCAAATACAGTTTAGCAGCATTATTGGCATAAGCCCAGAGAATCACTTTGATTGGATGCCTTTGGGGCACATGCTCATCCCTGAACCAAGGCAAGGTGATGTAGGGGTTGGTATGATGTTCTGCCATCACTATCTTATAGATTCTTAATAGTTGAACAAGGGCCCTGATTTTTATTGTACATCAGGACTCACAAACTATGCAATGTGTCACTAGATGAAAATTAGGGCTGTCCTTAGGGGGGAAAAGGGACAGATAGCCAAGTATCTTAGTTAATTTTTGCATTGCTGGAACAAAATATTCAACACCCATAAATTGAAGGAGGAAAGGGTTATTTCATCTCACCATTTGTAGAGGTATCAGTCAATGGTTGGCTGGCTCCAAAGCGGGGCAGCAGGGCAGAGGGGCATCGCAGAGGAGAAACAGTCCATGGCAGGGTAGGAAGGAGGCTTTTTCCTTTCACTCTGTTTGAGTGGTGCCACTCACACCCAGGGAGGGCCTTGCATTACCCACACCCAGAGATCTGTTAAAATAGTGGATGAATTTAGTTATCACATACCCTTAATCCATATTCACTTATCACATACTCTTAATCCATATTCACACACCCTCGCTCCAGCCGTCTCTGAGAAGTCCCACCCGTGAAGCATGAAGAAGTGAGGGTCCAGCTATCTACACAGAAGCCATGACACTGTTAGCAAAACATAAATGTCCCACTACGACTGTGTGTGTTAACTAACCAATTCAGATTGTTACCTAGAATGGTTTTGTTCTTTGCCTCCTTAATCCTTGACCCCACATGGAAAGTGGTGGGGTTGGGCTAGATGCTCTCTGATTTATGTTGTCTGCTTGGCTTATGGTGTGAACATTAATCTGTACCTTGCACCAAGTTTATACATGTGGTGATGTTCTTAAACGTAAATTTCCTTAATTGTATTGTTATTGAAAAGGGGCTATGAATTAAAGGAATTCTGTTCCAACAGTTACAAGAATGAAAAAATGCACTATGGACCCCAGCCTTATTCATCGCTTAGCAACTACCAGCTTTGTGGAACATTTCCAATAAGAAAATCCCAAGGTTTAGGGCAATGCATTTTGGAAAATTTGCAGATTGGTAACAGCTTGGTGTAGTGGATCAGACATATTTTTATAGTCTGTTTTCTTTCTACAAGTAACCCAATTATTTTCCTCTAATTGAGGAGCAAAACACACACTTAAGTGGTATCTGGGTACTTCTAATGTGCTTTCTTCCTGTTCTCTTTCGTAAATGGTCCCCGCCATGTATTCAGAGATTATATTCCATGGCCCGTATTGCAAAAGAGGGGTTGGTATTTAACTTAGTTGTTGATGCATGAATACGTCCTCTGTGGAAAGGAAAGGGAAGCATTCCAGATGAGGCTCGGGACCCCTCGCCCAAACCTGCCCCAACTGTTGCTTCCCATGAACCAATCTTAGCCCTTATCCTTTTGTGGGGGGACCACTATAATTATTAATCTGCATGTCCTTCTAGAATTGTCTCTGATAAACACACACACACACACATCCACATAAATAGAAACACGAAGGCATTGTATAAAATGGTGTGATTTTGACATGAGAAGCTCCCTAATGCACTTTTCTATTGATTTTCCTCCTTCGTATAGCTTGGTGATCCACGTACTTATATGCAGAACTACCCTAGCCTTTTTAACTGCAGGAGAGTTTGTGCTATAGAAAAGTCCACCTTTTATGTGGCGTTGATGGGCCTTTAGGCTGACTTACGGTTTTTACGGTTTCATAAATAAAGCCGTGAATGTGTTTTGTGCACCTTCAGGGTGGTGGATCTGTGCACGGGACTGGCAAGGGCTGGTGGCCACTGGGCGGTGGCCCACGAATTGGTTCATTGGGGCTGCTCTTGGCACCACAGCTCTGGGGACTGGGAGGCCCAGAGACTGGGCAGTGGGAGGCTGGGCAGTGAGAAACTGTCCCTGGCCTCAGTTGGTCCCAGGCTTGGTGCTCTGGAGCAGGGTTGGCTCTTGGAGCCCTGAGCTGGGGTTGGGAGTTGGGCTCTTGGATCTCCGGATTAGTTGGTCTCTGCATGTGGGTTGCCCCGGGGAAGGATGACTGTGTCTGTCGCCAACAATCCTGGGAGTGGGCATGGCAGAGTGGAAGTGGTGGGGACAGAGCTGTGGCCATCAGCGGTGAACCCCCAGGCAGCCCGCGGCCTTAGAGTGATGGTGAGGGTGGGTGTTGGCGGGGCACCCCAGGCCCACAGACAGGAGTCTAGGCTGAGGGCAGTGCCAGGTCGCCTTGAATGGGCCCGTGGACTTGAAGAGCGCATTGGCCACAAGATGGGTGGATTATTTGATTTCAGAGGGAGGAGACCAGGCCAGACTATCCGAGGCAGGTTCCACAGCGTTCAGGAATTACCTGCATTCTTGCAACCGTTTCCAAAACCAGCCTCCATCTGCGGCTGCCCAGACTACTTCATTCTAAAGCAGCCAAGGGGAACGGAAGCAGATCTTCTTTCCCTACCAGGGCGAGATGATTTCTGGGACAGTCCTGTAGGGCAGGGCATCTCCTCAGTCGCTTCTGACCAGTGACTTTCAGCACCCGTGGAAATCTCTAAATGTAAATTGCCGCCCATTAACACATGCTGCGCTCTGCATGGGGGCAGCCGCATCAGTTAGAGGAGTGCATATAAATTGGGACTTGATAACTTATTTTTACACAATAAATTTTATTAAACATAGATGGGAATCATTAGCTGAAACACTTAATTAAAACTATGACCAAATTAGATGAATGCTAAGGAGAGTGCTCTAAATTTACTGCCCAATGATCTATGGTCTTACTCAATAATATAGTCCTGGAACCTCCTTAATGAAGCTATTAAGTGCATAAATATCACATGTGCCAAACGGCAAAATTTAGTGATGATCTTACCCACTTTTCTTGCAAAGTAAATAAATCCTGTCAAAAGAAGCCATTAATTTATGTTGATGACGATCTTAAGATCCCTTACCTGCCCGAAAACAGACCTTTAAAAGTAACGATTCACTGCACCAAAGCCTGAGCGCTGAGCAGATCTGTACTTTCCTCACTGTGTTTCTTCAGGTTTCCTACTGTGGATGGAGATGTCACGCTGGACTGCAGCGCCCTGGGGGCATGAGCTCACTGACATGGAGTTTGGGGCAGGTCCTTCCAGGGGAGCTCTGGTCTGAGGGAGGAGTGGATGACTTTCTGAAGGAACTGCTGTTGGAAGCCCTGGAAGCTTGCCGGTGTGGCTGTTTACGCACCCAGCCTCCCAGCTTGCTTTCAGTGGCCCAGCCCCTCTGCTGGAGCTGCGGAAGCTTCGTCGCTAACAGGTGGACCTCACCGCCTACTTCCGTCCCTCGAGCCGAAGGCAGCATAGCAGCTCTGGTGGGTGGGGAGGACCCCCCGCTGGTCTACTTGAATTCACCTGCTGTTCCTGACCTTATGCATCCGCGGGTGACACTTCCTCCCCCACCTGCAGTAACTGAGCCCCAGATAACCACACGCACACCCTCCATGAGCGTCCTCTCGCCTTCTCTCACCAGGCCATCTGAACGGGACCCTGCTCTCTCACGCCCTCGCCCTGGCTTTTGCTCATTTCATGGCAGGTGTCACTAGGTGACATATACATCTATCCCTTACTATCTGTCTGTCCCATAGGAAAGCAGTGCCAGGGAGGGAGCAGGTGCTGTTTTTATCCACTGTGAACAAGGTGAACTGTATCAGGGGCACTTAATACAGTATCTTTTTTCCTAAATACGTGGGTGATTAGATGAATAGTAAGCGGCAACCCCTTGGAATCCCTCGGGGAGTCCAGCACTGCTCTAGGATAAGAGCTACACCTAAAGTGGTTCATATTTGTTGTGGGCAGGGATGAGTCGGTGAGAGGTTCCAGCAAAGCTGCCCTGTGTTGTGATAGGCGGTGCAGGGTGTCGAAGTGGCACGTGGGAGTGTGTCTAACGCACAGGATGTGGGGGTGGGCGCTGAGGAGGGGCCCAGAGGGGTAGTGACGGCTGCATCTGTGCCTGGCGGTTTGCATGTGTGGACCCTGGCCGTGGGCAAGGCGTGGAGAACCTGCCTGGAGGATCTGTGCACTGGGGGAAGAGGGTGGACCTTCTTGAGGAGCCCTTCAACTTCTGCTCAGCTGCATGCAGAGGAGAGGAGGAGGGGCTGTCAAGTCGCTGTGAAACTCCTAGGAGAGGAAGGACAGACAGCAGAGGTAGTCCTGGACACAAGGAGGTGAGACCCCAGGGCACCGTCAGCCTAGTCTACTAGGGCCAGCAGGCGACAGCATTTGTCCAGGCCAAACCACAGTGAGAAGCAGAGAGGAGAGTGCACAGCCCAGAGGTGTGGACAGAGCGCCTTTAGCACTATGCACTGTACCACCAAGAGACATGATACTCCAGTTGCTCAGCTGTAGCCAGGCTTGGCTCTGACTTCCAGGCATGGCTGTGGTCACTCATAGAGGTCCCAAGGTGGGCGGTGTGGGAAGTGTTTTCAGTTCTCCAACAATGACAAGACCCCAACAATGAACCATGTAGCTAATGAGTCCCTACATCTCCAAATCTCTGTCTGTCCTATCCTGGATGCAGAAAGGAGAAAGCCGCCTCTTCTAGGCTTAGAGATGCCTCTCTCCCTCCTGCCATCTTCCTCTGTGGAAAAGATGAGAAGGTCTTGTGCTTGTGTGTGGTGGGTCCTTCACTGGGTAACTTTACTTACTGGGCTCTCCCGGAACCAGGGTTTTGTGACCAAGCAGACTGATCATCGCCTTACCTCCACTTGGCTGAGTAGTGCCCCCCGCACCTGCATCCACACAGAATCTCAGTGTGTGGACTTCTTCGGAAATAGTCTTTGTAGATGTAATAGGTAGGACAAGGTTGTACTGGATTAGGGTCGGTCCTACTCTATCGATGCACATCCTCATAAGAAAGGGGATCAGACACTGAGTCTAATGCACCAAGGAGGGTACGTGACCACCAGGCCCAGATGGGAGGGACGCAGTTGCAAGCCAAGGAACACCAAGGGCTCCCAGGAGCCACCAGGAGCTGGGAGAGGCAGACAGTGTCAATTTTGAACTTCTAGGCCCTGGAAAGGAGCGAATAATTCATGTTGTGTTAAGCCACCTCGCTTGTGGTGATTTGTTATAGCAAATTTTTCACAGCTTTGTGAAAATTGATCAATGAATAGTTGAAAAAGTTGCCTCCTGTAGTAAATTGATGAGCAGTTTGAAATTCAGAAAAAATCTTTTTGCATACTCATTGTCTTGGGAGAGCTTTATGAAACACTATAGTAAAAATATAAAATTCAGGCACAAACTGTGAAGTTGTCACAATATTAAGAATACTTTTCCTTTTTAAAAAGTAAACAACCCGTCTTTGCCCCAAATAGAATTTCATTGTTCTATATTTTGATTGGCATAAATTTGGTGAAATTAGATGTCCAGGTGGCCTCCTTGGAAAAATGAGCCTCTGGAGAGATCCTTCTCTTATTCTCATTTATAGCGTTAAAGGCATAAAAGCATATTTTTGAAAAGCCAACCCTTCTCCATGAAAGCAGATTTATCATTCAGATCCATCATTAATTTCCCAATGACATTCTCCCTTGGCTATAAAAGAAAGAGTTAGAGCTCTTTATGAAAATTTTATTCCAGAGAAAATGGTCTTGGAATATGGTTTTCACCGACCTCTTTTAACCTGTGGTTCCCCATGTTATTATTATTAAGTAATAATGTTGCTTCCTGCCAACATAATTCTTCCCTCTTTGAACTTCAGAAACCCAGCGATGCTTTTTGGTGTGGAGGACAAATCAGCACTTAGTTGCTGCCATGTGCTCCCGGCTGGTCCCCTTACGGCCACGTAGATGGCACCTACATCATCTTTTACGAGTACATCAACTTATTTGCAATTAAGTTTAGATTGTCTAATAAAATCTGGTGACATTTTAGCTTACGGTTTATGTCCCAGTAAAAGGCTCCAAATGTTATTGCCGTCAGAATCCATGACACAGCCCTCCATAAAGCTTTTATTTCTGGCCGGACAGCTGACAGTGCGTTCAGGAACTGGAGCACAGAGAAATGGAGGAAGCCAGGCTGGGGCCGTGGTAGCCTCCTGAGGGTTTTTGCTTTCCTCGGTCAAGTTCCCCTTCCAGAACTTTCTGATCACAAGAACCCGGAGGCATGTGAGGTGCCTGCTGTGGGCGCCGGAGAAGCGTCGGTAGAAGCCAGGCTCCCCACGGGAAAGTCACCTCCCACGTCGCTCATATCACTTCAGCGAGAGCCAGTCGTGCCACATAAACGCTCCAAGCTCCGGGTAGGGGCTGGCAGTGACTGCAGAGGAGTTCTATTGTCACGCGTGGCGCAAGAGAGCGTCACCGAGATGCATAGGTCGGCCCCACAGGAGACCCTGTCCAGTGTGTCGGCGGTCTCGGGCTGAGAGGTCCTGATGGAACCGAAACCTTGTGAAAGCCCGGGCCCTGCACGGCGGCAGCCGGAGTGCGCGTCCTCGTGGGAGGCATGACTTGCCCAGGCCTTGGGAGCAGCAGTGAAAGGGGGAGCTGCAGGCCAGCGTCCAACCCCTGCCTGATAAAAAAGCAGCGTAGGAAAGGTGCTTGGTGTTTTCAGGAGACGAGACACAGGAGCATAATCTGTGCCTGGGCTTCTGGGAGGGAGGAAGGAAGCCCTGAGGGTCTGCTTCAGTGCTCTGTGGAGACAGACTGAGACTTGGAAGCTTCATTTTCAAACAGAAAGCACTCTCTCCCAGGAAGGAATTTCCCAGTGCATTTCCAAGTTGGGCTCCTGGAAGCCCTTGGGATTTATGACCCCCAGATGACAGCAGGGGCTCTGAATGAACATCCAGGTGTCATGTGGACAGAGTGTGGAATCTCTCACATTTCTTACCTCCGAAAAGCTTACAGTTTCAAAAATGAAAGCCGTTCGTGCATAAAATATCCCCTCTCCGAGCACGGTCATTTTCATGCTTCCTCTCTTGTGGGGATCAGGGTTATATCCGAAGCTCCTCGCCCGCCGAAGGAGGCCCCTCTATTTATAGCTCTCCTCATCATGGCTCACGGCCCATGCATTAATCTCCCTGCGAATTCTGAGCTCCCAAACGCCTGAGGAGATATGTTAAACCCTTCCCCTGTGGCATTCTTCCAGACAGGATTTAAGAGACACGAGAGGATGGCACATTTATACGGAGTTTGCAGTTTCCTAAACTCGAAGGAGATGAACAGCTCTCAGTTAAGGAGAGGGTCAGATAGGAGCTTGAAATGGAATATTTGAGCTGACACAGGCAAGAAATATTGCCGGTGGCCTCACAGGGTGTGCCGGGTGTCCAGGATTCCTCGGCCTCTGGGTAGAAGTAGACAGAAGCCAGAGAGCATGGGCCTGTTGGAATTAATGCAAAAGCTCAATTTCTTAGGCTGTGCAATGTGTCAGACTGCTGGACTTTGAGGCGGCTGGGAGACCCCTTTGCCTAGGAGAGAGCTCAACTGGACCCTGAGTCCTTGTTTCCACGCCATGAGTTTTGTAACTGGCATTCCAAATAATATTTCTACAGAGAAAAAAATGACTGCTATGATTCAAAGGAGGAGGAGGAACTGTTAATTAAAAGATTGACGCAAACTCTTTGAAAGGAGAATTCATTTCTCGAGTGAGGGAGAGGCTCGGGATGGGGAAAGCGAAGTGTCTTTGGAGTTGAGCAACTCGTGGTTAAAATCAAGTGCTGTTTGCTAGTTGCTTGATGGGCATGGCTGAGCGTAGTTTCTTTGTCTTTAAGGAAGAAGGGGACAGTCTTTCACACCTTCCGGTGCACTGTAAGGGCCATTGGTGACTCCATCCAAAGGTCTCTGATGGCAGCTGGGTAGAACTCAGCCCAGAAGCTGGCTTGCTTCAGCAGACCAAGCGGGTGGGAACGATCGAAAGGCAACTAGCAAGTGAGTGGAGGTCTTAGTCTCTACCCAGGCCCCTGACCTTTCTAGGGCCTGAATCACTTGCAGTTCATTGGTATCAAGCAACGGAAACCAGTTCTGTCTATTTTAAGCAACGAGGAAACTTACCTGCAGCGTGCTGGGTAGCTGCTATGTGGCAGAGTAGATGGTAACGCTGGAATCCAGCACCAGGGCAGGAAACAAACTGAGCAGCCCTTCAGTGAGCATAAGCTGCCAAAGCATCGGTTGGTTGGACATTATCATTGCTCTCAAGCTGGCATCGTTTGCTTTTTTTCTTGTTTTCGTGGCCTGAGTTCCTCCAGCTTTGTCCTGACCACAAGCCTGGTCCTCAGGTGGGCAGAGTGCTCTGAGATGCACCAGCCCTGTGCACAGTGGGCCGAGGTGGAGCCCTGGGTACATCCTGTGCTGTCCCGAGAAGGGCAGGGATGCTGGGGAGCAGGATGCCATGTGGGGAGTGCTGCCTCCCTCGTCCCTGCGCATTGTGTGCCCTGCAGGCCCTAGGCCACCTCCTCTTTCAGGTTGTCTCACTTAAGCCAGATGAAGTTATTGTCAGTTCAAGTCAGCTGCCCCAGCTTGTTTATCTGAAGTCAGTAGTTTGCAGAAGCATCTGCTGCCGCCGCAGATGTCCCTGTCATCAGGCAAAAGGCAGATGCTGCCTGCTTAGGGATTTTGAGAGTCTTTCTAATGATGCACTCCAAAAACTTAGTCTTAGATCTCAGAAGTTTCCAAGTCATCTAATAACCAGCGTTCCCAGAAACGCTGTGAGCAAACCTTGATTCCAGCGCCTTTCAGAGTCAGGCCTCGGTGTGTGGGTTTTGGATGATAGGGAAGCAATTAGCAGCAGATACCATTGCATGCAAATGCCCTCCACAGCTTTGTTCCTCTGGGCCATGTATCTTTAGTATTCTGTGGGAAAACTTCTGAGGTTTGTTTTAAGAGTATCTTGTTCTATAACGTGATATGAAGAAATCTAGAAAAAATGAACGATGCAAGCGAATCAGCCAATTACAAAAAAAAAAAGCTGGCAAAGCGAAGAGAAACAAACAGCCTCTGCGTTCTCTGCTTATGAAATATTTATTGGGTGGTAAAGAAGACACTGAAATTCGGAAATGAACTTTGCAAAGTAATTACTTTTGATCCCTCTGAAAATCCATTCAAAGGCCTTCAGGTAAACATCAGCTTTGATGGGTGGGAGGTGAATTGCAGAGCAGCACTGTGCTTCTGAAGGAAAGGAGGGATGAATCAAAGGAAACAGGCTGTCCAGGGCCATGGAAAGTGCTCCTGGGTGGAATCTCCCAGCCCATATGCTTTCCGGGCGGAGTGGAGATGTAGGAAGGAGGACTGTGACTTGTGATCAGAGGGCAAATGAGAAAAGCCATGGGCAGCAGGGCCGGGAGAGGAGATTCATTCTTCTTGAAGAATTTTCGTGTAATGCTCATGTATTTAAAAAGAGACGATGTGCCACTAATTTTGATAAAGATCTTTAGAAATGATATTAAAATGGAAATAGACTCCAACTAGGCTTCTCCTGGGAAAATGACAGTAGTTATGTTACATTTGTTTTTCGTTTTGTTCCAGTGCGCTTGTGAAAATAGCTTTATCTCCAATATTCCCAGAGTGGAAAAATGAAGTTTCAGGGAGAGAGGGGCATTTTGTGATTTTAAATGAACTCTCCAGGGACGTTTGCTCTGTGCAGTGCACGCAGTCTTTTCCATGCAATGAGCTCACTAAGTGCTGTTCCCAGGGTACATGTTGGCCTGGTTCCTACCACTTTCACTTTTAAGCCCTTCTCGGAGGAGGCCAGGCGCCCTTCTCAACTGAAGGAGTCACATCCCTGATCAGAAAGGCCAGGAAGGAAACTACCAAGTTCCACGTTAATATATGGCTTATAGCCTGTAGGACTTCATGCCCTGCCCCTGCCACTATCTAAGGATGTCCAGGACTGTTCTTTTTCTTTTTAAATTAATTTATTTGACAAATAAAAAGTCTACGTATTTATGTGTAACAGATGATATTTGAAACATACGTTTTGAGCTCTGTAACACACATGACCTCACACGCATGGTGTTGCTGTGGTGAGAAGACCCAAGTTCTCCCCGAGAGATATTTGTGAGTGGGTACTTAGGGTTGCCCACAGACCCTGTGCACGTTCCGCAGTGCTCCTGACTTGGCCGCCTCCAGGAAGGCAGGCCAACCCTCACCACTTCATCCGTGACATCTCAGTGTCAAGGTGAAAAGAAACAGGTTCCTTCTTTGAGAGCTATTATTGGGAGCGAATATTCTATACAGTTCCCACATGACGTGTGTGAGGTGTGTGTGAGAGAGAGACAGGAGAAAAACTGAACCTCTCCTCCCTTAAAATCTTGAGAACATTTTCTTACAGTTCAAATGTCATTTTTAAGTGTTGTTGATGTCCTGCTGAAATCTTGGGACACTCCTTGGAATGAGAAAGAAACAGGCAGGGACTCGCTTCCCCTCTCTGCTTCAGAGAGAAGAGCAAATAGCTCTGCACCGCTTTGAAAGAAAAGCTCGGCATCAGTCATCTGCTTTTCCCTCATGGGTCACAGACCAGGAAGGTGGGCACTAATGAAGGTCTAACCCTGAAGCGGGTTAGAGGCGAGCGCAGCCTTCACATGTGGAGAAATCTTGCATTTCGAGGGTGTGCTGCGAAAGATCTGGGGAGTTGCTGGAGGTGTGTCTTGGGCTTCCGCTGTGAAACTGGCCTTCCTGCCTGTTGGCAATGCAGGAGCGATGTGGGGTGACAGCCTGCAGCTGATGGAGTCACCCCGAGAGCCAGTGCTAGGAGCTCTGGTGCATAGGAGCGGCAGACAGGCTTCTCTGTCTCTGCTCCCGGAGCTTCGGGTGTGACAGCAGCAGGGAGCAGGATGGGGTGAAGCCGGAAGCCTGAAGAGTGTGGGGCCAGGCATGGAAATGTGCCCAGGACCCGGAGGGGCTTCTCCACGAGAGCCCCGCTTCGCCTCCGCCCCGCCACACGCCAGGCAGCTCTTTCTTGCGGTCATTGTCGCTGTCACAGATGAGCAAACTGAAGCTGGGTGGCTGAGAGGACTCACGAAAGCCTTCGAGCCCAGTCTGTTTTCCCGGGAGGCCTCGGCTTCTGCCTCCCACCTGCTTGCTTTTCGGCTTCAGCCAAATGGCCTCCTGGGCATCTTGTTCTAAGACTCTGTGGACAAAACCCACTTCTTCCCTGGGATGAAATCAGTGCGCTTTCTCAGCTCGCTGCCTTGTGTGCTTTGCAGATGGTGGTTTGTTCGCCCACACCCTTCTCTTCTGTAAGGAAGACAGGGAAAGGCCCCTTACCCCCCGCCAGATGTGACATCCCTGCTAGAGACAGTGAGCAGTAATTAGCTCCCCGTCCTGCTGCCTGCAGCCTGTCTGAGCGGTGCCCACGCTGCCTGTCAAGCGCTCTCACAGTGCATGGATAATTCATGGGGGTGTTCTGCATGCGGCAGGGGGCGGGAGAGATTCCTCCGGGTTCCTGCCAGGAGGAGTGCAGTCCAGGATGAGGTGGTTTTCCTTTCCAAAGGGGCTTTCACCTGGGGAGTGTGGGCTCATGGCCAGCCTGAATGGGCTTTTGGAGCCCCCAGAGGTCCCCAGCCACCGCCCCACTGCTCGCTGTCCGTCCTCTGTGGTGGCTGTGCGGTTCGATTCTCTCAGCCAGCTCAGAAGGAAGGAGGGGTCACAAAACCACTAAGGCCTGGGCTCACTGGGGCCTGCGGAGGTGCTGGGCAGTCAGGGTGAGGGGTCCCTTCCCCTAGAGGGCACCCATGCACCCAGGGAGGGCCCAGGAGCCAGGACGATGAGGAGGCTCCCAGGGGAGAGGGCCCAGGGCTTACCTCGGCATGGTCTCTGTTGAATTCGATGTTCATAAAGGAGCCATTTCCTGGTTTCTGATTTACTTCTTCACCCCAGAGCATACAGTGAACTAGGCCAAGTCTCAGAAGACTAATGACCAGCTCTCGTGTGTGTGTGTGTGTGTGTGTGTGTGTGTGTGTGTGTGTGTGTGTGTGTGTGTGTGTGTGTGTCTATGAGTATCTGCATGTGTCTGTGCGCGTTTATGAGCTGTGTGTATACATGTGTGAGCACTCAAGTGTGTATGTCAGCATCTGTGCACACTTGAGCGTGTCTGATGTGTGCTTGTGAGCATGTGCATGTCAGTGTGTGCACATATACGTCAGTGTGTGCCTATGTTTCTTTGTAAATGTGTGTCCTCCAGTGTGTGTGTGTGTCTGCGGATTTACATGACCTCTGGGTGTGTCTTTGTGCATTGTCCAGCTCTGTGCCCGCTCAAGTGTGTGCGTGCGTGTGGGCACTGTGTGTGTATGCGTGTGCAAACGTCAGTATGTAGGAGGGCTTGTGTTGCGGAGCTGTGTGAGTGCCTGTGTGTTCGCTTGACGGCGATGGCACACCTATTACACGAGTGCTTCCAGACTGCCGTCAGCCTCACGTCCCAGCAGGGTCTGCAGTCCCAGCTAGCTGTGGCCCACACCCTGGGGCTTTTGATGCCCCTGTCCATCAGCCGGGCAGCCCTGGCCCTCACTGCTGCCTTCCAGGCTCTGTTCGGCTATCCACGCAGCCTCAGTGGACTCCCTCCTGGTCGTCTGTCATGCAGTCATCGCTTCCGCCCTGGGATACTCACTTCTGCCCTCCCTTCTCTACTCACTCACAGCTCCCTGCCTCCGAGGTGGCCACCTAGTGGGGATCTGCTCCCTGCTGCAGTGTTCTCCAGAGTGGGGCCACCGCCAGTGTGAGGGGAGCAAGGGCTAGGACCCAGGGTCAGTGCTGTGGGTAATGAATGGCATTCACGGGGGCTGTGCTGATTCACTGTCCACGGCACCCTGCCAGGTGCACAGGGATGTTCACATACCCACAGAGAAAGAACAAGCCTGAGTTACAGAGTCTCTAAAGCTTAATGTGTTATTCTTTCTAGTGATTGCTTGTGGGAACCGATTAATTTTCCAACAAAGGAAAACAAGGGCAAAACTGAAGTGATTTCTTAGGAGAACTCACTGGGGATGAAACATGCTCTGTGCTGTGTTCAAGCATCATGGGGGCCCGGACCGCTTGCTTGATGACAAGTGGGAGTCCATGCCGGGCTGCGATGGGCCTGAGTGCACACCAGGAGGTGCTGCTGCTGCTGCTGCTGTGGTTCTACATGTGCAGAAGCCATGCCGATGCTGTCCCAGGTCACGGTCAGCAGAGGGACCACAGCACTCATCCGAGGTCTCCCTAGTCCTCTTTAACAAACAGCATTCGCTTTGCCTGTTCTGGTGGCACCAGAGACAGTGGGGCCGCCTCAGTACGGATGCCTTTGTCCTCTGAGATGGGTGCTCAAAGCCTGGATGCCCCTCAGGCACAGCAGGGTAACAGCACCTGCTAAGCCAGGTCTTCCGGTTCTAAGGCCGCTGTCCCTTGAAGCTGTTGCTTCCTGTGGTGCATATGGGGAAGTTGGCTCAGGATCACAGGGCTTATTTCCTACATTCCAAACCCATCAGTGGGTTGTGCAGTTTGGAGACTCGCTTGCAAGTTGACTGTCATGTAGCCGAGATAAAAATCGAGTTGTTATAACATATTCCCAACACCTTTTCCCCCCATCTCACCACCTCTACTTTAGGCTGAAGTTGAGTTTTACATATTATGGGCAACTGCCTCTTTTATCTGCTTTTTTGTTTAACCACAGAGTATAAGGTGAATGTTGCTGAAACAATCATTCATAGCATGGCTGTCTTACCATTGGAAGGATTTTATCTTCTTATTCTTTCTTAGATCAGCATCCATAAGAAAAAATGGGCAGTAAACCATTTCTCCTTAAAATTTTGCATGGTGACACAAAATGGTTCACATTCTCAGTGAGTCCAAGTGAAATTTCTCTCACTTAATGTTCCGTTCCTCCTCATCGGTTGTTATTTGGAAGAATAATGAGGAGAACTTGAGAAGTTTTTCACATGGGACTTAGAAAACTTGTGTTTAATATTTATGGCATAGAAGGGGCTAACTTGGAATTTCTAAAGCCAGGGAATGAATGTGTAGACGTTGACGTTGGGCATTGCTCAGCCTCGTAGGAATCAAACCGGGCTTTTGTGTAACCGCTCATTTCGCGAGGATGCATGTGGATCCCAGAATGTGGGAATGCTCTTCCCACTTGCTGACAATGAGTCTCATTTCTCTGGAATATCCTGAAATTCAGTGCTGAGGCTGACACTCATTTATATCACTGCCTGTACTGTGCTCACCGCAAGCAAGACCACAGTGCTGCCACCACAACTGCCGTCATTGTGATGGCTGTCTGGAAGACCAGGCTTACCCACGGCAAAGAGGAGGGTCACAAAATGCTGTGTGACAGGTCCACCTGTGCGGACAGGGACATTGGGAAAATCGCCTCCTGTAGAGGCTGCTGTTTGTGAAAGCACTTGAGGAGGAATAGGTGGCGTTTAGGAGGAGAGAGGGTGGAAGCTAGAGTCAGCCCGAGCTGGTTGGGTCAGAGCCAGAGCTGTCAGGAGCCTTGTACGTGTCTCCGCCTGCATTTCTGTGTGTAGGGGTCAGCTCATTTGTCTAAATGTGTGTTTGTGTTCTCTCTGGACGCACAGAGTCCTCAGTCGCCCTGCATTTTGAATGTGCCTTTCACTCTTTGTGATCTGGATACAGGGCTCCAGCTCTGACCCTGCGACTGCCCCATCCTGGGGGACGGTCATTTGGAGGGTCAGCGGCCGGGACACTGCCTGGCCGTGGAGAAGGCGAAGCCTGTATGGCTGCAGACGCAGAAGGGGCTGGAGAATCAGAGGCGGTGGGGGCAGGGTGCTGTCTTCAGAACCTGTTTGTTATTCATAGAGGAAAGCAAAATTTTGCAGAAATAAGATAAATGTTCCATGCAATTGCACAAGTTCTCTTGTCAAATTAAAAACACTAGCAGTGTGGCAGCAGCTTAAGTATTTTCTGCTTCTTTGTGCCACCTCCAGCAAAAAGGAGGAAAAAATGTGGGGAGGGGATAAAGAGGAAGGAAAAAATCAGGGCACATGTGAGGCCAGGTTGGTTGGCTTCACAAAGTAACAGGTTCTGTCCATGGCTAGTGTGGTGGTTGCTAGGGCCGGGTGGGGAGGGTGAGAGTGCTGTGCACACGGGTGGCTGCCGCTCCTGGGAGGCCGTGGGTGCTGCTAGCCTTTGTGTTACTCAGGGAGTGAGAAAGCTGTGACGGGATGGATGGGCACCTAGCACGGCCCCTCCCTGAACTTCTGCCTCCCACATCTGTCCCAGTGACACAGGAACGCTGGACCTTATTCTGGAAGCCAGCACAGAAAAGGATTTAGCCCTGAGACAGGGAGTTAGGACATTTTCACAGAACCTGCAAGTGCTTTCTTCTCAGTGGAGTCTTGTGCACGAGGCGTGTGCCGGGCAAAGTTCAGCCAGGATGCTTCAAGTGGGGTGAATCAGGTGCTTCCAGCATTGTGGGCAGCCCCGAGAGAGAGCCCCAGGGGTTGCCTGGACACCAGGGACTTGGGAGGAGCTGCTGGCACCTGCTGAGGGAGCCACGGCTCCTTGCCCCCACAGTGGCCTGCAGCCTGAGGTGGGAGGCTGGCTGTGGACTATGGGGGCCCAAAGGAGTACGGGGCCCCTGCTGCTGCCCTTGGGGAGAGAAGATCTTCTGCCCTCCACATCTCCTCTGTGTCTCTCCTGGGTGGGATTCAAAGCAGAGCCCTGCTGAAGGAGGAATCGGGAAAATGTCACCCCTAGGCTTCCAGCCCCTGAGACACCTGCGTAACTGTTGGAGGGGACAGGGACAAGGTGGTGCTGACAGAGAACAACTGGCAGTCAGTCTGCATGGCTACTCGACACGCTACCCGCCTCCTGTTTGCATTTAATTTCCACGTGGCAATCATAGAGACATCTCCAGGATTCCTCATACGAAAGGAAAAGGGTTCACCTTTGCCCCAGAGAGATCAGCCCCAGTAGATATCCATGTCTGGGGGCAGCACCTTCTCCTCGTCCAGTAAAAGCTTACCCTGGCTGGACTCTGGCGTAAAGGCACAGTTCTTCGGTTCACACAATTAATACACCTTCTATGAAGTATTAGGTGTGGAAGGGTACAGAAAAAGATTGGTTATAGACATAAAATGGACAGCTAACAAACAGCTATGTGTAGGATCTAGAGTTCTGTTTTCTGCAAATGGCATTTGTCAATTCCTTCTTCTCCCTTGTCCCATGTCCTTGCTGCTTTCGGCAGTCTTGCAGGTGTTGTGTTCCACTCGAACCCCACTCCTGAAGAGGCCGAGTGAGACCGGACGTGTCCTTACAGGATCTCACTCAGAATCATGGCTGTGCTGGGCGCCCCCTGCCTTTTGGCAACATGTGACAACTCAGCTTGCAAGCCACAGTCTCAATGTCCAGCGTCATTATAGAAGCCAGGATTTCTAAATCCACTGGGACAAAACTTGTTGAGAAGTAAACTGGGACACAGATTCTGTGAGTGGATGGTTGTGGAAATAATGAAAGGAGCCACTGGCTTTGCCGCATTTGAATTCCCCGATCCATGTGTTCTGGAGAGGAGAGAAAGACCACCACATACCTGCCACTGCCCTGGATCCTATGCTGAATCTTGGAACATAGGCCTCAGAGTAGCAAGGAGTTCTCACACTGACTCATGAAAGAGCTGCTGTAACTGATAGGAGGGTAACAGTAATGAAACCATGGAGGCATTGGTGGAGATGCAGAGATGGTCACATCAATCCACGGAAAAGAACAGAGAACTCAGTATTAAAGTTGAACAAACATAACCAACTGGCTTCAGATAAAGATGCACAAACAATTCAAAGGAGGAAGGATAGTCTTCCGAGAAATGGTGCTGGAACAGTCGGGTATCCGTAGGCAGAAAAAAAGAAACATCTTGATCTAAACCCTCTCACTTTTTACACAAAAATCTCAGTTGCTTCTCAGGGAAAGCACACTGGTGCTGGTGCAGCAGGAGGCCCAGAACCCACAGCGGTAGCTTCCTGGGGGCTTCAGAAGCGCTTCAGCCTATGGTCCTGACTGGGCCCAAGGTCTTGGCCATGGGCTCGTGGAGGCATTAGACAGCCCCCACCCCCAAGCTGGGCCATCTGACCCAGGACATGAAGATGTAGTTCCTTCAGGAAACTGGTCTCCTCTTTCCAATCCCCAAGGCTGAGATCCCTGACTTCCTCCTGGTGGCCACTCTCAGTGATGAGGTGTTAGGGACCATGCCACTGCAGAGGCAGAGAAGCAGACCACGACCAAGGCACTGGGTGCCGCTGGGGACTACAGTGGGGACTCTTCCGTGTCAGCTGGGTGTTAAGTGCTCTGAGGAAGCGTCACTGCTGTCTGAGGGGTGTCATCTGGAGGAACTCTTCATTTCCTGGGGGAACCAGATCAGTAAACCCCACACCGTCTACTGCCAAGATAGTGCTGGCAGCCTCATACGTGCTCCAAGTACCACTCGTCTGTGCCCAAGAAAATGCTGGCAGTGACAACAGACTCCTCAGCCAGAGACTGCATTGTCCATCAGGCTCCTTCTCCAAGGCTACCTTGGAGGCTGCCTTGGAGGCCATCTTGGAGGCCATCTTGGAGGCCATGTCTAAGGACATCACTGCCTAACCTGGTCTCTGGAGAGAGGTTGTATTCATCCCTGTTCATCATGTCTCCTTGATGGGCTTACCATCTCTTTAAATACCCTGAGCAGGACCACTGTAGAGGACCCCGGCTTCGGCAGTGGTTAATACAGAGTGTTTTTTGCTTAAAAAATGAATTAATTAAGCTTTATAAAATTAACTTGAAATGGAACAAGAAATACAACCATAAAATGAATGTCATAAAACTTCTAGGAAAAAATAAGGTAAGAATCTTTGGGATCTAGAGCGAGGTAAAAAGTTCTTAGACTTTTCACCAAAAGTTTAACCCGTTAGAAGAAAAAAATAGATACATTGGAGCTTGTCCAGATACAGCTCTTTGGTCTGCAAAATACCTGTGAAGAGGATGGAAAGACAAGCTACAGACTGAAAAATATTTGCAAGCTGCAGATACAGTAAAGGGATAGACTGTTTAAAAAATTCTCAGACTCAACAGCTAAACCCTCAAATAACCCACTTAGAAAATAGGTAAAAGGCATGCAGATTCACTGATGAGAATATTAAATGGTAAATAAGCATATAAAAAAAGAGATTTAATGCCATTAGCCATAGTGAAAATATAGATTAAGACCACAGTGTGCTATCACTGCACACCTGCCAGAATATCTAAAAAAACAAAGCAAAATTAGTGACAACACTAAGTGCTGGTGAGGACGCAGAGAAGGTGGATCAGTCATGTCCTGCTGGTAAGGGTGGAACAGCACAGAAAGCAGTTTAACAGTAACAGAGCAACAGCAAGAGTGCTCCTGGGCATTTATCCCAGAGGCATGACACATATTCACACAGAAACCTGTGTGTGAATGCGTATAGCAGCTTTCTTCGTAATCACCCCAAACTGGGAGTGAGTCACACGCCCGGTAGTGTGGGCTTGTCTAAGCCAACCGTGACACACTGTACTGTGCAATAGGACTTGGCAATTAAAAGGAGCAAACACACATAAACTTGGATGAACCTCAAGGGAATTGGGAGGGAAAGAAATCAAACCCTCAGCTTCCTCAAGAAATGGCCCCATGGGCAGAGCAAGGGTCTCAGTGGGCACTGCCCATGGGTGGAGGGAGGAAGGGTCACAGATGCTCATGCCTGGCTGCGCCTTGGCCACCTGCACCGTCTGTGACTGCCCATAGGTGACTCTGCGCCGAGCTTTAAATGTCTCGTTAGTTTAATTCATTTTGACATAAGTAAAAATATTTATTAAAAAAGCTAAATAATTAATTTGTATGTAGGAAAGCCACTGATTATCATTTACTAATTAGACATTCTGCTGTCTCAATGTACTTCTTTATTAGTTGCATTTTTTCTTGGATTTTTTTTTTAAGTGGAAAGATTTGTAGTAGCATGGCCAGTGGGAATAAAATTCGTGTAGCTTTCTCGGGAAGAAACATGACAACATGAATCAAAACAAGATCTGAAAACAACAATGACAAAAGAAAAATCCTTAGCCCAGCAATTTGACTTCTACGAATTTATTTTAAGAAAATAATTGGACAAGTATGTACACATGCATGTGCAAGTTTATTAACTAGTATTGTTCATAATAGTGAAAAATGGAAATGGGCAGAATATCTGAAACAAACAAAAATTGGCTAAACAAATTGTGGGGCATGAAACCATTTGGAAGGACATAGTCATTAAAAATGACATTCTGTATTTCCTAAGGGTGAGAGAGCATTCTGAATAAATGAGGCGCTATCACTGGGATGCTCTCTGGTATGCAGAAGGAGTCCGTACTTAGTCGTGAAATATCGAGGTTCTGTGTGCAGACCTACAGGGAGATAGAAGCTGGCTGTTATCAGAAGCGAAAGGCCCACCAAACTAATTCCTGTATTAGTGTACAGGAAATTGCAGCTAATTATGTGCTTTAAAAGTGTATGTCTTTGGGTATTGGTAATTATTTTCCATAATGATTACTTATGTACATAAACATAATGAAGTCTCCTGAGTTATTGTTACAGAAAACTTTTATTATCTTTTATATTTTCCAATTTTTAGTAAGTTTATTGCATTGCCAGATCTGAATAAAAATGGCAACATTTATTTTAAACATGATTAAGAAAGCCCATCTGCAGAATGAACGGTGTGGCCAGCCGCTGGCCCAGCCTGTCGCTGCTCCAGGGACCAGTGCTGGGTGGTGGCAGGGAGAGGCCAGGAAAAGAGAGTTGGCTGAGCGCCCAAGGATGGACATTTAGTGAGGCTAAGATGGCTTTGCTGTCTTTGAGCTCTCTGAGGGGAGGAAACAGAATATTTTTCCACCCACGCTGTCTTCCACTCCAAAACATTGTTGAGTGAATAAAGTGTGTATTTTATTTTGGGAGGATTGTAAAAAAAATTTTTTTTGGCAGTTCTGGCAGTGGAATCCAGAGTCTTCACACTGAGCTACCTCCCCTGCCTATTTATTTAATTTTCATTTTAAGACAGGAAGTGGCTTCAGTTGCCCAGGCTGGGCTCAAACTTGCCATCCTCTTGCCTCAGCTGGGATTCCAAGCCTGCACAGCCACGCCCGCTAGATGCCAGAAGTCCTCCTTTGTACCGCCTCTGTGCACCCGGGTGCCATCTTGAAGGACGTTCTGGGAAACTCTCCGGTGGAGTAGGGTTCCCTGGGCCATATCAGGAAGAGGCTGTTTGGAGAGGAAACATGCAGGACAAGCTGGCAGATGCCCTCCCCCGACACAGGGCTCACTTGAGGAGCACCTTCTAGGGGAGCAAAGAGCAAATGAATGCAAGAGCCTCCAGGCAGAAACAGACTGGGGTGCGGCAGCAGGAGGGGCCTGGCCAGGCCGGCGAGGGGTGGGGTCTGCACTGGGACCTGTGGGGAACATGGTAGTTAAGGTTACAGGAAGCTGCTGGGGGTGGTGTGAAAGAACTTTTATCTTTAGAATAGTTTTCAGTTTACAGAAGACACACAGAGAGCCCCCACACCTCGCGCTTTCCCCCCTTGCCATCTTTCCTTCCCATGATGCATTTGTCACAGTGAAGACAGCGGGAGGGGTGTGTGGCCGTCAGTCCCACCCCAGGCCTGATGGTGATTTCATTAGTTTTTCCTGACGGCCTCTTTATCTCCGAACCCCAGCCAGGGTACCCTGTGCCATTGAGTCTTCACGTCTCCTTGGGCTGCACTGTGCTGTGTCTTGGGCTTTCCCTGGTTTTGATGGCTTTGAGAGTTTCCAGGCATCCTCGCCAGATGCCCTTGCTTCAGTCTGAGGTGAAGAGTTTTGGGGGGAGACACATAGAGGCATTGAGCTTTTCTAATGGTGTCACGAGTGTCCTGCCGACACAGAGGCACCTGGGCAGTATTGGAGGCTGGAATATGGAAGATGGCCCGGTCTGCACAGCCAAGGGCAGCTGGGCCAAGACACCTGGGCCATGTGAATGAGGTGCAGCAGGATGAAGGCAGAGCTGTGCTGAGGAGAAGGTGCCCAGTTCGGGTGGAAGGGGCTGTGTGCCAGGCTTGGGAGTAGGCGGTTGACCTCAATAGATTTGAGAGATTTTAGACACTGGTCTAACAGTTTGGCCTTCAAGGAGAACTGCACAGAAAAACAGCAAAAGCAACACGAAACCTAAAAGCGAGCTTCCTGTGATGACAGGGACACTGAGCCAGGGTTCCTGGAGACTCCTGAGACCCTGAAGTGGAAACTTGTGTGGAGCTGAGGGTGAGGAGAGTGATGGTGAGGTGGGCAGCTGGGCCGGGGCACTGCCGTCCTTCCCCACAGGGGGACTCGGGGCAACTCCTCCCCTTGCCCAAGCAGAGAGCACCCGTACCTGGGCCAGGGGGCAGAGTGGAAAGTGCGGGACGGAAGAGAGGGCAGGCGGAGGAGTGTACTCCTGCTGCTGGGGTTGCGGGGCCAGGAAGACACGGATGCTGCTGGAAGTGGGAAGCCAGCCCTACCCTGCCCGGGACGCAGCACGGAGCCCCTGCGTTCCTGAGCGCCCGCTTGTGCGTCCTCTGGGTCTGTCTCATGCAGCCATCGGGCAGGAGGCTCCGCACTGTGGAAGACGCAGGAGAGAGGGCTTACCCCACTTCGTCGAAGTTTGGCCGCTGGTGAGCCATCGTGTCTTTGAACTGTACTTCAGTGACTTTCTCCAGGACCCACGTTTGTGGCTCGCTAGAGGGCTTTTGCAGTGTGGTGGCAGACAGAGCAGGATAACGGCCACAAATGATTGCCCAAGAGGAAGTCTTGTTTAATATTTAATTCGCAATAACAACTGCTTCTCCTTATGGGCCACGTGGGGATTGTTGGTGGGAAGTTCCAGTTCGGTAATGAGATCACTGCAGTCTTGGCCTCCCCCGAAGACCCCCGGACCCACTAGCAAGGCCCTCCCTGAGTCCTCTCCAGATACTTCCAGCCCAAATTTAGCCCTCACTGCTCCTAAAGGAGCGCCCAGCCCATGATTCTTCCCCGCCTCTCCCTGTCTCCTGTCCGGGACGTCTTCCTCCCTTTAGCCCTGCTTCAAACTTTCAGCACCTGCTACATGCAGTGTGCTTTGTCTAGAGCCGGAGAGAGCTGGCTGTAGTTTTGCTCTTTAGGTACTCACAACAGAATCAGAAGTAGCTGCTTGTGAAATGCAGAATGTTCTGTGTCGAATGGAATTTTTAGTGTTAGTGCTTTGAGGAATCGGCATCCTGATTTCCACAATGAAGGGTGAACTTGAGTCATTTGTAGGAAAGTGGGTGCACCTTGTGGCTGTAATGTTATGTGAAGTAAATCACACACACACACACACACACACACACACACACACACAGCATGCTTTTGTCTTAGATGAGAAACCCAACATATAAACAAGGAGCAAAATAAAAGATAGATAATAGGAAATGGGGAGAGAGATCTTTTGCAAGTGGAAAACGGACCAAGAGATGGAAGGAGGAGGGAGGAGACGAAAACCGAAATGAGAGGTGTTCTGCACATGCACCAACTCCCCGTGGAAAATGTGATCCTTATGTACTGCACACGTGTCCTCATGGAAAACGGAAAGCAAAGAAAGCACTGACCCTGCTCCAGATCCTCGGTGAGAAATGTTGGGCAGAGCCCTATTCCCTGGTAGTCCCAGAGCCCATCCCATGAGTGCAGGGTCCTCCTCTTACTGAGCTCCTGGTGTTTTGTTATCTGAGCCTCTGCCAGGACTGGTTTCCTTATGTCCCCTTGTCTGTGGCTGGGGTCCCAGATTAGACACTGATTTGGGGTGCGTCAGCGATGGCGTTTCCCCATGAGGTCAGCATTGGAATCAGTGCACTCTGTAAAGCAGAGGGCTCCCAGTATGGTCAGGAGCCCTCCAGTCTTGGAGGGCCTGAAGTGAATGTAAGACAGAGAAAGGAAGTTGCTCCTCTTCCCTGCCTCCTCCTAGAGCCGGGACTGCTCATATCACCCTCAGCTGTTGGAATAGCCTTTGTACCGCTGGATGCCTGGCTCTCAGGCCTTCAAGCTTACCCTGAGTTACGCCGTCGGATTTCCCTGGTCTCCTGCTTGCAGATGGCAGACTGGAACTTCTTGGCCACCGTAATTGTGAGTCAGTGTCTTGCAGTTCTCTCTCCCTCGCTCTCTGACTGATGACACCCCTTAAAGGATGCAGGATGCAGATATGGTTTGCATGTGTGTGCCTGTCGCCCTGGGCAATGGGGTCCAGGGCACTTTCTGAGGTTCTTATGCACCACAAAGAATTGGTCACAGATGTGGCCTGCGGTGGTAAGGAGGCCACAGCAAAGCATAAGGTGACAGGCGGTGAGCAGGCTTGCACTTGTGAAGGGAGTATGGCCTGAGTGCTGAGGGCACAACGCAGCGGTTACAGTGCTGTGCTGGTTGTGGGGCGCCTCCCATGGAGCCACCCAGAGCCTGACTGCCAACACGATCGACACGTCTGCCGCGCATGTACTTTCCCACGAGTCACCCTGCTGTACCTGGGGGTAGGAGATGCAGCCCATATGCACGCACCTGCAATGAGCTCCAGGTACAGAAAGGGCCCTGCAGGTCATGCAGGAGCGTCAGGTGCACTCAAATCTTGGTGGGCAGGCTGAGGGACCTTTGTCTTTCTCATCTCTGCCCCCCTCCCCCTTCATAGGCCTTAGGACAAAGGTTGGGTGAGGTGCGGCTCGGGTCAGTGCAGCTGAGTGACCCGCAGCCCTCAGCTGTACAATCTGTGTTCCTCCTTTCTGAGCTGGGGCGTCTCGTACATGCAGGCGTGTAGTCTGCGGTGCTGGATGGATAAGTGCGTGGATGGGTGGTTAAACTTTTCTGGCCAGAGAGGGCATTTTTTCTGAGGTAAAGATGTGAAGGTCCTGGGGGTCACCACTGAATCTCCATGAGCCCAGTAACAGACACCGCTGCTCCGGCACCTGGACATCTCTGAGAAGCCCTATTTGTACCCTAAAGCAGCCGATAGGATTGGTTCTCAGCAAAGAGATGGAAAGACTAGGACAGTGCCCTTGTGTGAGGGCCTGCCCCGTGCCTGGCACTGCGACACTGTGTCTCCACTTTAGGGTCTGTATTTTTGCGGGTGAGTGAGGGAGACCCAGAGTCAGCTCTCGGAGGACAACTGGAAGCCTGCAGCCAGAGCCCTGGACACTTAAGAGGCGTGTTCACCAGGACAGCCAGCTTGGCGTGAGGTCTGGAAGTGGGAGGTTCCTGCACTCCCAGGGGCTGGATACCTCTCCTGTCTGCCCAAGATTGGCCTAGGGGGTCCCGGTTAACAACTCTCACCTACATCCTGGGACCATCAGAGAATGAAACAACCAGGACGGGGCAGTGACGGTGAGCTTTTAGACCTTGGACTTTTCCAGGGATGCCTAACCTTTCTTTGTCCTTGGTCAGCTTTGAGTTAAGCCAACCAGTGCTGACGAGCACCTCTAATAAGTCATGTCTGAGAAGGCAACGTGGCCTTGTGCGTGAGGAACTGACAGCCCAGCAGCTGCCGCCTAACACACTCACACTCAGAGTCACATGTATGTGGGAAGCATCGTCTTTGTTCTTGTTAGGATAATTAGGAAGGATGTTCTCTTCATTGTTCTAGTAATTAAGCCCCTCAGTGTAGTGGACGTGGGTGCCCCAAGTTTTTATTTCCTCTACCTAGTTCAGTGTTAATATTTGATAGAAGTCCTAAAAACTTAAACTTAAATAATTATACAGACCAAGTGGAGACGGCATAATACTGCTGATCAAAGTAAGGTATCTTCATCAGCAGGAACGATGTCATATGAGTCTACAAATTAGGCAGCCTGTCAGAGGATAAAGCCACATCCGTTATTGCTTTGCCTTCAATAATTTAAGACTGCTCTTTTCCATGAGCCAACAGCTGTATCTTGTGTTTAGTAGTGTGCCTTCGAGCCTGGAGGGAGCAACTCGGTGAGATTGCCCAGGGTAACTGCAGGTGTCTGGTGCCAGGGCAGGGACAGCAGGAGGGGAGCCCGGCCGTTCCCGAGGTGCTGCTTCACAGGGCAGCATTTCCAGCACCCCTGGGAGAGGGGAGGCTGGGACTTGCTCAGTTCTGAGGTGACAGGAAAGACGAAAGAC
>NW_022900934.1:3281587-3284868 GCF_012274545.1 Fukomys damarensis | reverse complement strand
TGCTCAGTTCAGGTGACAGGAAGACACTGTATTCTGGGGGGCCCTCATCCCTCAGAGGAGTGGCTCCGTGCGCCAGGAGGACAGGCACCAGGACACGGGGGGCAGCGCAAGCTCTGGCGTCTCCCATCCCAGCCGGCTTTTTAGGGAAACAAAAGGAGCTGAATAGGGAATGAAATTACCTCCATGGCCATTCTGCCTTAGGGTTTCTTCTGTGAACTTCATTGGCACCAAGCCCTGGGCTTGGGATTGGGGTTCGCTGCCTCGAGGGACGGCATCGCTGTCTAGCCTCCGGTCTATTGGAATCTGCTCCACACTGGGCCAAGGCTGAGTGTCCCTGGCACTGGGGAGCTCCGAGGCTACATGGGTGGCTGGAGCTCAGAGCTCATAATCGGTTGTCACGAGGACCACTGCCAGTGTTAAATGGGGTAGGGCTAAGTAACAGGAGAAGACCTGCTTCATCTAACTCAACGCTGCAATTTCTTAATGATTACAGTTATTGAAATAAGTGGAAAATAAACATTAAAGTGGTTACTGAATAAGTGAGAAATAATATTGACCTTAGTCACAAATGATGCAAAGGTTTGCAAATATTTTTTAGTATTGTGCAGCCAAAATGGTCTGAGGAAGCAGAAACTATGTACAGAAAATTAAAAGAGCTTTTCTGTTGGAAATGGAAATGGAGGCACTGGGGAGGCTCTACCTGTGTGCGACGGGGCTGGAGAAGTTGCCCAACCCACAGCAGGCATTTGAGGCCCACAGTCTGGTGCCTTGGCTGTACTTGTCCTGACTCAGCCTCCTGTGTGACCATCTCCCTCATCTTGGGCTGGGGCCCTGCTCTCGTTCTGTGGACTCCTTTCTTGTATGCAGGCCCCAGGCTTCACCCGACACAGCTGGCAGCTCTCAGAGCTCCCCACCACCTCCTTGAGTTAGGGGCTCTCCAAGAAGCTTTGGCTTCAGCCTCTAAACTCCACCCATCTTCCGATGCTCTCCCAGCGGGTGGTCAAGCAGCTCCCCCAGACTCCACCCCCTGGAGGTCAACTTGCAGCAAAAGGAAGGAGAGAAGAAAGATTGCAAATGGTTCACACTGTTGGCAGCGAGGAAGGCCCAAGACCCTGTCCTCCTCCCAGTGCGGGGCTGATCTCCCACGACCAGCCTCCCTCTTTTCCACTTTGCAGTGTGCAAAACCATCTCAGAGTGCTCGAAAAGCAGAGAAAGTGTAGAAGAAAACCACACCCGCACCATGTCGAGGACACTACCATTGTTTCACTGTATTTCCTTCAAGTATTTGCCTGAACATCTGTTCCTCATCAACCATGTGCAGTCAAATGCAGTACAATTCCGAGTGGTGATTTGTGGTGGAATGTATCTTAAAGACTTCTTTTTTGTGGTACCGGGGATCGAACTCGGGTCCTTGTGCTTGCGTTAGGACTTCTTTCTGCATGCAGGTGGCTGACGTTCTCGGGGAAGACGGTTGTCGTCCACTGACCACCGAGCAGTCCTGTCAGTGTACTCAGCTTCTCTCTCACAGCTACGTCGCTTCCACTGGCAACAAGCGCAACAGGAAGTGTCACGCTCCTGCTGTTGAAGATGATGTCCACGAGGACACATTTCTATGTGTCTGATTATTGGGCCCAGTGATACAAACGTTTATAAATGCTCTTCATGTGCATTGGTGGATGCTTTCCAAAAGCTTATTACTCCCATTTGCCAGCTTACCAGATGCTTCCGGAAATATATGGGAATGCCAATTTTGTTATACTGTTGCCAGCACTAGGTATTTCCACTAAATACCTTTTAATGCTAGTTTTTAATAGGCAGGAGGGACCTGCTGCCTGCCTGCACTTGGCTTCTTCACAGCAGGCAGGTGGGGCAGTCCTTTCTCTGGGAAGGGACACAGAGCCCCCAGCAGCTGCTCGGCTCTCTCGCTCCTGCCGGAAGCCCCCCGCTCCTTGCTAATGGCACTGACTCCCTGTTCCTGAACCATCCTCAGTGTGTCTGGTGGGCCTTTGTCGAGACAGTGTGAGCCTCACCCCGCTGCCATGCTGCTCTCTGTACCTTTGCAGACCACCAGCTCTGGGGTTGAGGGTCTGCGCCGCTCTCCTAACCCCAGCCTGGTCCAGCACCGCAGTGCATGCCACGAGGGAGCATCAGACCACGAGCCTCAAGTAAAAGCAACTGAACTAAAATTGTGAATTGACTGTTCCATGATGAGAAGCCAACATTTCCATGCTCATGAATGGAAGCAAGACTCAGATCTTAGTCCCAGTTTTCTTCTCTTCCTGAATCAGCTGACTGTTCTATCTCCGGAATTTGAAAACAAGCTGTAGGACCAGGTCCTGAGCCTCTGGCGAGTATATGATCAGGTTCATGGCACGGGAACACCGTGGAGACCTCTGGCTCACTGAGTTAGTAGAAATAAATAGAGGGCGGTGGACCTGGCAGGAACCTGCGTAGTGGCTTCACAGTCATGCAGTCATTTGCTAGATAGTTTTCAGGGACCCACTGTGTGCCACGACTGAGCTGCTTCTGAAGATAAGGGCCAAGGATGATCAAGAATGATCAGAATAGAGATGTCAGAGCTGCTTGGTGTTGTGGGTTCTGACAGGAGGCAGGAGGTCAATGACCAGGGGTCCTGCTGACTGACTGCTGGACCTTCTCAGTTCTCTATGGCAGTGGTCCCAGGCACCCAGGACAGGTTTGGGGAAAGATAAATTTACACACAACAGGGCAGGAGTTTGGAGGGATGGAGTCGGGATTAGATTCCCCTAAGGAGCAGGCAACCTAGATAGGGTTCCTGTTTCTATGCCACTGACCTAACAGGAGGCGGCACTTGGGTTGTAATGCCAGGCCTGGGGAGTGACAGAAAATACAGGTGAAGCTGCCGGCTCACTGCTGAGTGTCCTGGTTCCTAGCAGGGTAGGTGGGGTAGGTGGTTCCTAACAGGGTAGCTCTAGGCAGTGCTGCTCACACCTCAGCAGAACCCACATCGCCAGGAGCACCTGAGAAACGCAGATTGCTGGGCCTCCACAGAGCCCTTGCTTAGTAGTCTGGGGTGAGGACTGAGGGTTTGCAGTTCTGACGTATCCCCGTGACATCCCTGCCACTGGCGTGGGGACCGTGCTGTGCCGCGGTGCTCTAGGCCTCGGCGGCGGCAGCGGCAGCTCCCACATACACCAGCTGCCCTGCCGCACGCTACGCCCAGCTCGGCTTCGGAGCACGCCGAGGAAGGGTCTCCTGGCTGTCCCTCTGCCTGCTGCACAGCATCTGAAGGCAGAGGCGGG
>NW_022900934.1:3195996-3281565 GCF_012274545.1 Fukomys damarensis | reverse complement strand
AGCACGCCGAGGAAGGGTCTCCTGGCTGTCCCTCTGCCTGCTGCACAGCATCTGAAGGCAGAGGCGGGAAGAGTGTGCAGGCAGAGGCGTGGCGACAGCTGGGTCTGCAGGCTGTCGCAGTGGCTGGAGGGCCCCGCACCCCCTCTCGGCTGCCCCACTCCATCCACCCGCACTGCCAGCCCCAGGACACTACAGGGACCTTTCTCCCTGACTATTAACAAACTGCATCCACCTTCAGAGGACCCCGGGTAGCTCTCAGCTCCCGCAGTTCCCAGCAGCACCGCTGCCCTTCAACTGCGTCTGTGGTGCCATCACCCCCACGGCTTAGAGACCACTTAAATAGGAAAAATGAAAGATCGCCTCTCACCTTCCTTCTTGGCGGCCCTTTTCATGTGGGTCCTTGTGTCTACTTTCTCCCCCTTTCCTCCTGCCTGAAAATTGTGTAACATTTTGTGCATGGCAAGGTTACTGGTGAAGAAATCCCCAGCCTTTGCTTGTCTCGGAAATCTTACTTTGTCTTTTGGTTTTGAGAGCTGTTTTTCTGGTTATGAAAGAGGCAGCATTGTTTTTCCTTCTGTGTTAAGCATGTCTGTCCTCCTCTCACTCACTTGGTTTCCGATGAGAGGCCCACAGTGATTCTCCTGGTTCACCTGTAGGTCAGGGCCTCCTCTGTCTGTTTCCAGGCTTTTTCTTTGCTTTTGTTGTACCCTGCTTGATTGGTTTGCTTTTATATGGATCTGCTCTGAGGTTTTGGGGTTTGGTGTTGATCGTTGGTTTTGGAAGTTGCCTGGCTCTTTAAATGCTTCTTTTCCGTTCTCTTTTTCTGCTCCAGTGTTTAGTAACCCTCGATTGAGCCTTCGGACAGTCGCACAGCTGCTGGGCATTGTTTTCACTCTTCTGTTGCACTCGACATTTTCTGTTTGTGAATTTTCCATTGCGGCTTTGTCAGGCTCAGCGATTTCTTTCCCAGCTCTGTCCCGTCCACTCGGGAACCCACTGAGAGCTCCTCCACTTCCTCTGTTGGAGTTCAAGTCCTGGCATTTCCTCTGGCTTCTTTTCTAGTGTTCCCATCACTCTGCTGGCGCTTCTTGTGTGTTTTTGCATGTCTTCTACCAGTGCTGTCTCCATTACTGTGAAGTCACTTTTTATATCATATTACTTGTGGTTATTTAAAATTCCCTGAGTGATCATTCAGTGAAACAGGGACAGAGGTAAATGGGCCTTTAGTGTGAGAGTTTAAGTTAATCTGGCTCAGATGTGGGGTATTTTCAGGATCTGCCATAGCTGCAGGTGCCAGAGGCTTGGGATTCTTCAGTGTCCTTGTTTCATCCTCCCTCCTGACCTTGAACTTCTGGCAGCCAACCTTACAGGTTATCCTGAACCTTTGTCCACTGTGCTCCACGTGATCGCCGAGCCCCTAGCTGGGGAAAGGTGTGGGAATATGTGCTCTGTGAACTTTGGGTGACATCTTAGTCTTCCAGTGGCCTTCACTGGTGCTTCCTGTCCCGACTGAGACAGAGAGCTGGCAGGGGCTGGAATGACAGTGCCCTCCCCTGTGAGACAAGGTCGTTGCGAAGCCTGTCCCTGGAGAACAGGCATTTGTCATGGAAATGTCTCCACATTGATTATTCTTCCTGTCTTCCCATCTCCCTGGAGCCAAACTCCCCAAACAATCAAGGTCATCAAAGGGACAAGAGGGGAAAATAGAGAAATAAAAAGTAAGAGAAACAGATTAGAAGCAAGGCTGAAGGACAAAGAAGATTATCCAAGCTTTGGAAACCTGATGAAGATAGGAGGGAAAGGAAGAGGGAAGAGACAAAAACAAGAAATAAAACCAAAAGAACTAATAGCTATATGTTCAAACTCATGAAAAAAAAACACAATTTTTTAAAGAGCAAAGAGAGAAAAAAATATTTCTCTGTTATTCAAAGCCTGCAATTGTCTTCTGGAGTCTCGGTTTTGTAGTGGTGTCCAGTTCAGGGTGTGTCCCCACTGTCTCTGGCAGACAAAGGAGGCAACAGAGCCAGATTTGTCCTGCATGATCCTAGCAAGCCTGCAGTAAGGAAAGGTGTGGTGTTAATTCTGGTGCTTTCAACTCTACAGAAGTTCGGGCTGATCCTGGCTTCTGAGTTGTTCAGCCTGACACCTCTGGGAGTCTTTTGCCCACCTGACCTCGGCTCCCTGGTCCTGAGTGTCCTCTTGGTTGTGCCTCACCCACTTTGGGATGCCCTGAGAGGGAGCCCACTCAGGGCTGCTGTGAGACCCAGGTACAGCTGGCCCCTCCAGAAAATGGCATCTGAGCAAGCTCCCTGTCCAGGGGATGTGGAAATCACTTGGACTGGAGTCACTCGCCAACCATTGTAGTTCACAGCATCCACTGCTCCATTGCACTGCTGTGTTTCTCCCTCCGAGCCCCTGGAATCATCTTCCCTCACTGTGTTTCTGTAGATTTGAGCCTCCTTTCTCATGCTGTGAGCTAGGGATCAGGGAGAAAATTAAGTTTGCCATTTCTTTTTTCTGCATTAAGGCCTGTCTCTTTACTTTCCTTGTGGGATCCAATTCCCCCTTCAGATCCTTCCTGGGTCCCAGGGATCCACCTCCTTCTTTTCTGTCCCACGTTGTTATAGTCCAGTGTCTGGACCCTAATTTGGAGAGGCTGACCCACTGCTGCTTACTCCTCCACCGTCTTCTCAGAGACACTTCTTTCCGAGTTCTTTATTGAAAACCCTGTAATCCAGTGAGCAATTACACAAACGCTGTATTAAAACACTTCAGTGGCTGAGTATGATGGCACACGCCTGTAATCACAACACTTGGGAGGCTGAAGCAGGAAGGTCACAGTGAGTTTGAGGCCAGCCTGAAATATATACCTCAAGGAAGCTTGAACCATATAGTAAGACGGCCTCAAAACAAACAACAAACAAAAGCACACACACAAACAAAAAAACCATTTCAGCAAGACACATTTGAAAGTAGGTGCCTCCTTGCAATATATCGGAGTTAATTCATGTTACCAAGATCATAGTAAAGACTTTCTCTCATTGTTCCTTCCCCTTGGAGTACCCTACTCTCACGATCTATACCAGAGCCTTTGCAGTGAGCAGCCCTGTCCTTGCTAATGCTTGCAAGCTGCAGATTACACACACGTTGTTAAAAACAGTGCCCAGAGGCCTTGATCAGCCTGTTAAGACTTATACATGTTTTGTTTGATTGGAAGGAATAAAGCAGTTAAAATCGGATAGGTTCTGCTAATGCATGAGACTTAACACCAACATCGCCGGGTGCTGCCTCCCTCTGCACAGGCACCGTCTGACCCTGAGACCGAGGCCATTGGCTGTCCTGATCCTGCTGCTCCCTGGGGAGGGCAGCGCCTCTGGGGAGGTCCCCTCTGCCGGAGGGATGTGTGTGGCGCAAAGAGCCCCTCAACTGATTTAGCTCAACAACAGTGCCAAGTTGGGAGTCAGATAGTGGCTCACAGGGCACTGACAACCTGGGGGCTTCAGGAAGAAAAAGGTGATAATTTCAGGTGTTTGAACTTAATGGAACTCAGAGGGTGATAGCAGTAGTTTCTGATGCACAAATGGCCACAGGGGATTCTGTGGTTTCCCAGGCAGCAGGAACTTGTTTTTGACTAATTGTGCTGTCTAATGAAACAAACCCGAACATGCTTCCCCTGATCAGCCACATGAACTGCATCGCCTTGGGAACATCTCAGTGCTGGCCACCTACCAGCTTCTCCAGGAGATAGTCTGGCTCCAGCCTTGCCTCTTTATTTCTCCTCCTTCCTCAAACACATTAGCTTCTTTATACTGGCAAAGTATTCAAGACATCCAGACAGGGCATCCTTAGAATGCCCCACAAATTTATCTTCAATACTTGTACTTGCACTTTGACAGGAATTAAATGATAATAAATGATTTAAATTATTATTGCATTTCCATGTTTTTTTTCCAATGGTTTGACTGATCTCTCCATTTAGATTTCACATGAGTTTGAAATGCATTGAATCCAAAATAGGATACTCAATGCTGTCCCCAAAGTCAGTTTCCTCACCTGTTCACCTACTGTTTCTCTTTCTGCAGCAGACGATCTCCAGCATTTCCAGTGACAGTTCCTCTCTCACCCTCCAGGTCTCATCATAAACGTCACCTGTTCACAGAGCCTTTTCTTGCTATGGAATAGCATTCATATGTTTCAGCCCAAGTCCCCCAACATGAGTGTATTTGAATGTAGCTCTTTCAGAAAGTAATTAAATTGAAAGGTGGTGGTCCAAATCCAGTAGGCTTTGTGGCTTAGTCACCTTGTTGTTGCTAAGAAAAAATACCTGACACAACTTGAAGGAAGAGGCTTGTTTTGGCTTATGTTTTCAGTTCATGGTTGGCTGGCTCCAAGCAGAAATGGCATGGCAGGAGGGCACAGAAAAGCTGCTCCTGTCGTGGGGGTCAAGAAGAGCGGGAGAGGAGGGAGATGCACCCTATTAGGTTGTTTCCCCAGGAACCACTTCTTCTGGCCAGGCCCCACATACTTACATCACGTTTAGCTGTGGGGTCCCCATGTTTTAATGCTCTTCCGAAAGACCTGCCTATGAGCTCATGAGGCTTTGAGGGACATCAAGATATAACCATACAGTGGCTTTATTGGTGGAGATGTCTCCTCTTTCTCCCCCGCCCCCCATAAGCACACACAGAACAAACACCACACCAGGACACAGTGAGAAGGCAGCTGTCAGCGAGGCAAGAATAGGTCCTCATCAGAACCTGACCACGTTGGCCCCCTGACCTTACACTTCCAGCTTTCAGAACTGTGAAAAGATACATTTTTGTTTTTTAAGCATCCCAGTCTCTGCTGTCTTGTTATGGCAGCCTGAGCTGGATAGGGCATCATCTGATTTGGAATAACTCATCATCACAGCACCATGTGCCTTCCTTTGAGAGCAGCCGTCATACCCTGGGGATTGTGTTCATAGACTGTGGAAGATCGATCTGGACATGGCTACAGCATTGGTCCTTTCATTACCAATGGCCCCTTCTCTGTCCCCTGGACAGCACTGCACAGCAAATATCGATGAACGATAAATGCTCATTAAAAATCACTTGGGGATGTCAAGCCAGTGTAGATTATAACGTTAACATTTCCTATGTTTGCTTAAGGTTGGACAATATCCATAACACTTTCACTTGAATGATCCTAGGTCCACCCGGAGATCCTGTGAATGGAAGGCAGGCCCAGGGCGTCCAGAGACTTCTGTCTTGTTTTGGGAAAAAAACAAACAAAAAACCAGAATATCTAGAGCTAATGCAAACCTAACCTTCAGTTTCCTGTGTGAGGACAGTGCTTGGAGGACCCACTGTATAAATAATGGACAAAGAATGAGAGACAAACAGAGAGAAATAGGTCAAGATACAAAGAGCAAGAGGAAGGGGGGAGATGAGAGGAGAAATCAAGGGCACCTGGAGCATTAAGAATAAAGGTGGGAAGGAGCATTGCCTGGGAGCATGGAGGGGAGACCATGGCCTGGAGGCAGAGGAGCAGGAGGTCAGAAGCTCACCCAGAGCAGGTGGAGACAGTCCTGGAGTAATCAGATGCATCTGCCTGCAGGCCGACCTCCGGAGCCGCCTGGCTAGTAATCAGGTCTGTGCCGGCACCACGGTCTGTGGAGCTGTGATCTCAGTCACATTGCGCTGGGCACCGGGTATGTCACAAGGACTAAACCCTTGTGGAACGCTGGACTGACTGGTGCCAGATCCAAGGTCAAGGGAAGAGCATGGGCCGCCCGCACTGCAGGGCCTCCAGACGTCCACCTTAGGCGCTCTTCCCGCAGGGTAGCAGCGGCGGTGGAGGAGGAAGCCCAGCTGGGCTCGGGAGCACACTTTGCTCGCCGGCTTCGCTCAGGATGGAGCACAGACTGTCGGAGTGTGGCCCCCTTGGCCCTGGGCTGTGGATCCTCTGTCTGTCTGCCTTCACAGGACAAGGTGCCCATCACACACAGGCCAAGTGGGTTTCCTAAACCCTGGGTACCTAGTAGGTGCTCACATACCGATGGCCAAAACACAGGACTTACTGGACTGCAAATGCATCCTCTTTCCCCTCAACTTGCGTTTCCAGAGTAATAATTTTACAGAGCCCATGTGGGCCAAAACTAAGTTCTTTGGGGGCCCTGCTCATCCGATCAGACTATCCTTACCTTTTCTGAGATGGAGGAGGAGAACGTCTGAGAACAAAAGGGAACTCTTCTGTGAGAGTACCCGTCTCCGTCCCTAGTCTCCTAGCTGGAATACTTGAGTTTTCTTTCTTCATGCAACTTGGTAAGTTTTTCAGAGACTGTAGGTCTCAGACACTCTCCCCACAGCAGCCTATTTCCTGCTAGTCATGTTTTGCCCCCAAAATGAATTTGACAGTGGTTCCTTCTTGGTACAACGTAGAGGGACCACTGGAAAGAAAGCACAGTGTAAGCCTATCCAGATCGTGGGCAAGGACTGGGTGATGCCACAGCTTGATTGCATCAAGCTATTTAGACTTCTTTTTTATCTTGCACCAGAGTTTGAATTAGAAAGTGAGGCAAACTGGAGAAATCTATTAAGGCCGATTAGTATTGAACTGCAGTCAACACCGTCACCTGTGGTCATTAGATCTGGCTGTGGGTAGGACAAAAAATAAAATAAGGTCTGGCTGCTGCCTCTCACACCTACATTAATCTAAATTAACCAAGAAGATTAAAACAAAAATCCTTTAAGAGGTGTGAGAGATTGGACTGAAGGTGGAAGGTATAAAGCGTGAACCATCCACACCGATGTCTTCATAAGACAGGGCCGGCAGCTCCAGATGTCTTTGCGTTGGGGACTGAAGTGCTTTTCGGCTGCCCTGAACCTGGGGACACACACTGGGCCCGGCCTGGCTCCCCCAAGAGGCCCCGTGGTGAAGCTGATTGTGGCACAGGGACAGAGAAAGTGGCGACTGCTGGACTAATTAATAACGGTAATTGTGAAAGGTCATGGGTGGAGAATGGGAGGAAAGAGGAAACGAACATTTAAATGCCTCACAACGTGTGATGCTTACTTCAGAGGGCCAAGTCCAGCTCTGCAAGCTGTAGATTTCACATTAAAGGAGCTGAAATTGAAATAGGACTCAGTGGGTATTTCACTATGCCTTGGTCTTAGGTTAAGTAATTAAAATCAACATCAGGTTGTGCCTGAAAGCTAAGACTACCAAGCAAGGGCTAATTCTTATAGCAGAAAAATTAGCAGATGATCAAAGAAAAATTTAGGATTTCTTGCCCTGAATAGATATGCATAAAATCCTGTCTTTTGGTCCAACAAAATCCATACAAGTTAAAATTAAATTGGGTTAATTAAATTAAGTTAAAGTAATTTATGTGTTTGATTTAGTGGGTTGCCTTAGTGTTTACCAGGATGGTGTCATGAAAGGACAGATTCTATGGCTGTAAGCTAGCTGGCACTGTCCTCTCTGCTTGAAGGAATCCAGAGGGCCTCACTCCTCCTCGTCCGTCCTCTCTGACAGGGAAGTGAGGTAGGCATTATGTTTAGTAGGAAGGGAATGGTAAATTATGAATTTCAGGTAAGAAACTTGACAAAGAAATGCTGTGAGGTGGAGTATCAAGATGGGCGTGCTCTAGGAGTCACAAGGGAGACGCACCGAGCAGCAAGTTGAACTGCCGTGAAGGGGAACCATGGGTGGTTTGTGCACAGGGACTCTGGGAGAAGGAAGAATTCCTGTACTTGAGAGCGGCTTTACCAGCAAAGATTGACTCCCTCTTCTCTGCTTCCATAAGAAAGGTTGTGCCCATCCCAAAGGGCTGAGAAGGGGGAAAGCTGAATTTCAGGAGGCCTTGTGTTGTCCAAAGACTCGGCCCATGGGGTAGCAGCCTAACCCAGCTTCTCCTATCACTTTGGCAACCCCACTCTTAAATTTCATTCATTCAGCATCGGCAAAATAGGCATCATTTAAAAACATTTTTATGATAGACTGGTTGATAAGCAATTACACGCACAGATCTTAAGGATTTAGTTTGGCGAGTTTTGTCCATTCTAGGCATGCGTATGGTCATTACTGGCAGCATGAAATAGAACCTTTGTCCTTGCCAGTGGAGCCCTTTCTGATTCTCTTACCACAGACTCATTCAGCCACATTTAAAAATTCTAATTTAATTAGTTAATTAATTTTGGGGTAGTGGGGGTCAAACTCAGATCTTGCACTTGCGAGGCAGACACAATGCCACTGAGCTGAATCCCTGGCCCCAGCCACGTTTTTTAATGTAAGAATTATATTGAAATCATACTCAGTGTATTCTTTTGGTGCTGGTTTTTTGGTGACTTAGTCCTGTTGTATAGTAACAGTTCCTCACACCTTTTTATTGCCAAGCAGCATTTTATTTTATGAATATACTTGAATTTATTCATCCACTCATCTCTCGAGATTCATGAACTAATATAAATAAGAATATGAACATTCTTGTGCAAGTTTTTGTGGACATATATTTTAATTTGCCTTAGGTAAATATATAGGGCAGAATTGCTGGGTTATAGGGGAGCGGTGTATTAAACTTTGTAAAAAAAACTGCCCCCAAATTGCTCCAAAATACTATTCTGTCCTTCTGCCAACAACACGAGCATTCCAGTTGCTCTGTGTCCTTAGCAACTCAGGAGACAGCCTTGTCGCTTGGGCCAGCCTAGTGGACACGAAAAGGTAACTTTCTGTAATCTGGTTTACCTAGTGATTAATGCTTCCTTTTCATTTGTTACAATCTTCTCACGCTTAATTGGAGTGTTTTTCTCCTCCTCTTCCTCCTCCTCCTCCAACTTCTTCTTCTTTGTCCCAGGGATTGAACTCAGGACCTTGAGCTTGCCAGGCCAGCACAGTGCTACTGAGCTACATCCCTGATCCTGTCTTTTATTGGAATTATTTAAACATTCTGGATATATGTCCTTTGTTAGACAAATGTATTATGAATACTTTCTGTCTTCTGTAGTTATTTCCTAAGTGGTGACTTTTAAAACAAAAAGTTTTTAAAAAATCTCATTTAATCTTTATACTCCTATTTTGCTTTTCACAGCTTTACAATAATTTTTATATTTAGACCTATTTGTAATCTATTATTATTATTATTTTAGTTTGGAGCAAGGTGGGAGAAAACATTCCCCTTCTTATAGTTCTCCAAATTTCTCAGCATTATTTGTTGACTTGATGTCTTTCTCAAAAATCAGTGTAAGACTTGGTATAGTGACATATACTTGTAAGCCCAGCTATTTTGGAGGCTGAGCTATTTGGAGGCTTTGCCCCAAGTACAAAGCCAACCTGGGCTACCTATGAGCCCTGTCTCAAAAACAAAGTGCTGCAGTGTAGTTTAGTTGTAGAACAATTGCCTTACATGTGCTAGACCTTGGGTTACATCCCTAGCACTGAAAAACAGAAAAAAACAAAACCCAAAACATCAACAACAAAAACTACATGTAGGGCCTTTGTCCTGTTTACTTTCTTCCATTTATGTTGATTACTGTAACTTTATCTAGGTCTTAATTAGAGTATGTAAGTTCTCCAATTTTGATTATAGTTTTAAAAATTGTTTTAGCTTTTTTAGGGCCTTTGCATTTCTATATAAATTGTAGCCTCAGCTTTTCAATTTATTTTAAAAGACCGAAGGATTTTTACTGAGGTTGTGTTTAATCTATGTATCAATTCAAGAGAAATAGACATCTTAACAATACTAATCATTCAGCCCTGGGTGTTCATTTAGTTTTAAAAATTAATTTGTATTACTACAATACAATGTTTTACAATGCTTAGTGATGAGGTCTTGAAGATCTTTTGTTAGCTTATTCTAGGTATTTGATATTTTTGAATGCAATTATAAATCTGTTATATCTTAACTTCATTTTTCCATTTTCATTGCTTATATATGGAAATATAATTCAGTTTTGTGCATTGACTTTGTATTTTGTAACCTTTCTAAATTCACTTATTAGCTCTGATAGATTTTCTTCAGAGATTCCATGAAAATTTTTAATATATATAACAATGTTGCCAGTTAGTGGAGGCATATAAATGGTCTTTCTCCAATTTTGTGGCTTTTCTTTCTTTTTCTTGTGGAAATGTTGCAGAATTTAAGAGACAGGAGATACCACTGGGAAACAGGAGGATTTTATTAGGTTTTAGGTGGACATCATCTCGTCCAACACCTGTCCAAAGGGAGAGCCTTGAACAAACAGAAGTTTCAATTTATGTACATTTGGTCAGAAGGGTTGGTCTTTCTAGTGATGTAGCATGTGAGTTTACAGAAATGGGACAGTGGCAGACAGTTTTGCAATTTAGCCTTGAAAAAAGACAGAGCCTTGTGAAAACTTTGTCATAGGACAGAGATGTCAATTTTATCTGTACCAGAACAAGGAGTTATAGTTATGGCAGGTGGTGATCTGGGAACAGGAGTTTCTGGGGAAAACTTGCTTTCCTTTAAATTATGCTTCATTTTCTCCTTTGATGACTTCCATAATGAATTTTATTTAATTTATTTTTTTCATTGAATTTATTGATACTTTCTAGGTATTCAGTACAGTTACGGTGCATCATTTGGATCTTGTAACTTTCTTTACATGATGCATAACAAATTTTAATAGAGAACATCGTCATTGTCAATTTTCTTATCACAGGGGGGTGACTACTGAGTAGAGGTTAGTACTTGGCTAGAGCTATCAGTTGAGTGGTGATGTGTCTGTCTATTAGAGTCTCAATGGCTGAAGGAGTGTTTCTGCCAAGCGAGGGTAAGAAGCAAGGGAGAATTACTACAAAAGATAAGAGACTTATGTTACTGTTGTGACTCTGTGTCGATCCTCAAGCTTCCACCATGCATGGACTGGCTAGTTTCTGGAGTGACCAGAGCAGGGCTGCTATTTCCTTATCTTCATCCTTGCATAGATTAGACAGCTTCCAGGGTGACTAGAGTGGGCTGTTGTTTCTGGTGGTGGCCTGGTCTTGTCATAGGAGAAGCTGGTTCCAGTGGTCTTGGGTCCACCAGTCTTGAGCCTCTAGCCTCAGCCAACTCTGGTGGATCCAAGGCATAGTCCCCACAGTTTTAACAGCAGTGGGTGTGGACAGGATTACAGTATGAGGCCCATCCAATATAGACCTCAGAATTGTTGGATTTCATTTCCTGACCCAAAGTTCCCAGGCATAGAAGAGAATATTGGGTCTGTTAGATTTATGAACATTTTTCTCTTGTATCCAGTTCTGGATGTCTTACATTGCTATTTTTAAAGTGTGTATCTGTTTTCTTAACATCAGTTTTCATAGTTCACAAAAATTTCCCTTAATTTGCCTCATAATTGGGGTGACTGGGTGAACAGAATTCCATAAGGGGATACTGAATTTGTTTAGTGGGAATGCATCAAACTCAGAGGAGGACAGTAGGAAAGACTTGGTCTCATCTCAAGTGGGTTTCTTAGTAATATTTTTTCAGCAATTGTTGGAGCATCCAGTTCATGAGCTCTACATTTCCTGAGCTCTGTGGCCAGTAAGCCATGTGAAGCTTTTATTTTATCCTTTTAACATCTGTGTGAGCACCTGGACAATCTCCACCAAACTAACAAGCAACCATACATATTTCTTTTGATAAAAACTACTTCTTCAAGCTTTTCCTTGATGTATATAAGCTTTCCAGTTCTGTCATTATCTCTCTAGTAGGACAAAATTTTTATTATACAAAATCCTCTCATATCAAAAGTATATCTTGGGAAGGGGATTTAGTTCAGTGGTTCTGCTGCCTGCTTCACAAGTGCAAGGACCCAAGTTTGATCCCCAGTATAAAAAGAAAAAAAAAAGTGTATCTCATACTTCTAGCCTTCTTAATATTTTTCTCCATCTCATTTACTATAAATCTTCTATAACAAACTTGGCTGTAGCCACTTAGATTTTAAAGTGTCTTTTTCTCCCTTTTTTCCTCCTCTTAGACTTAAATTTTAAATTTGACTAACTGCCAACAGACCTCTAAGTAATCTTGAATCTATATTCTTATCTTAAACCAACAGAAAACAGAGGAGAGAGTAAGTTAAGCTTGTGATTACAATTGTAATTACAAATCAAGGATTTGCAATGCAATGCTTTAAGCATGAAAATTAAATAAAACATCAGTTTAATTGGAAACCAATAGTACATTTATCAATTTGCTAAAATTTGTGATTTGATTTCTCTTGTAGAACCTCCTTAGGCCAAGCAGGATATAGTCCTTCCTTCTCAATGTTGGCCATCCAGCCCCAGACTGGAGTTGTTCTGGCTTCCAGGTGCCCCAGGCAGCACCAGACTTACTTTGGGTGTCCTGAAGACAGGAGCACCCTTTGCACCCCTCACTCCATGCTTTTTGGTGCTTTCCCAGCCTTTTTCCCACTTTATTTATTCACATGCACTCACGTATTTCCCTATTCCAGTTTTCTCCAACCTGGGTGTAGGTTTCATCTGAACTTGTTTGGGTCACATTACTTGATACACCTCTTGCAAGCCACTCTTGCTGCATGGCACTCACATATTCTGCTTGGGGTTGTAGGTTTTGTCTAATTTAATCCCCATTACATTGCTCAGTACACCTCAGGGAGGTGATCAGCCTCTCCTCCTGTCCTGTTGGGATGGGTTTTCCTTTACGCCCCAAACCTTACCATAATCCTGTAGCCTGCTGTTGTTCTAGAATCATCCTGAATCCCCACAGCTTCCTTTTGCAATGACAGGAGAGAAGCTTCTCAGCTGCAGAAAGTCTGATTACCTCTCTGAGCTGAAGTCTCACTCAGTAGTACCAGAGGTCTCAGGATTCTCACAGCTCAGGGTCTCCTTGGGTCTACAGGCAAAGGAGAAAACAATTCTCTTGTCTCCTGTCCCTTTATGGCCACCAGAAATGTTGCAGGAATTAAGAGACAGGAGAGACCACCGAGAAACAGGAGGATTGTATTGGGTTTTAGGTGGACACCATCTCAACAGACTCCTGTCCAAAGGAAAACCCTTAAATGAAGGAAAGTTTCAATTTTTATATATTTGGTCAAAGGAGTTGGTCTTTCTAGTGATGTAGCAAGCAAGTTTACAGAAACAGGACAAAGGGAGATAGTTTTGCAATTGAGCCTTGAAAGAAGACAGAGCCTTGTGAGTCTTATGAGAACAAAATGACATAAACTTTGTTACAAGACAGAGTTGACAATTTTCTCTGTATCAGCATAAGGAATTATACCTATGGGGAGGAGATGGTGGTGATCTGGATCTGGGGGTGGGACTGCCCAAGGCTGGGAAAAACTTGTTTTCCTTTAAGTCTTGTTTCAATATTGCAACAGCTAAGGCCTCTACTGCAGTGTTGAATGGGATTGGTGTGTTCCTTACATGAAAAGGAAAACATTTCTACTCCTCTGAAGGAGTTATAACCCCTTAGCAAAATTTGAAATTGCTCTACCGTTCCTATTTTCTTAAAAGCTTTAGGAAATTATTTATGGGTTTAGCATGTTGTCAAAGGTTTTTTCTGCATTTATTTAGATGAACATATAGTTATTGTCTTTAATTGTATTATTGTGGTGAGTTAGTCTGCCTTTTGAGGCAGACTAGACTTATCCACTAGAATCCCTAGGATAAGCTCTTTTCAGTCATGATATATGTTACATTTTATCATGTAATATTTTTACAATTGTATTATGAAGGATACTGGCCTATAATTTTGTTTAGTTTGCATTTGTCAGTATGTACTGGCCTTATGCTGTCCTAAAACAAGTGGAAAGTGTGCCTTGCTCCTTTTTCCCTGTAAAAAGTGTACATATGACATTATTTTCCCCCTTAAACATTGGTTATCATTTGTATTGAGGCTCTCTGGAATTATATTTGACTTTGTAGGAAGGATTTTTATTATAAATTCAATTCTTCTATATAGATATATTAATCCCTGCTACACTTGCTGTGTTTTTCAATAATTTTATCTGAGTTGTTGAGTTATTGGTAAAATCATTCATTCTCTGTTATTTATGCAAAAGCTGTAAGATCACTAACCACATCCCCACTTTGATTCTCCACACTAAGGATTTTCATTTTCTCTCTTTTTTACTTTATCAGTCTTCCTATGAATTTACCAATTTTACTAATCTTCTCAAGTAATCTTTTGCTTTTTGCTACTGTTATTGTTTTCTATTTCTTTGCTTATTATACAATTAAAATCATTTCTATCATTTTATTTCCTTTGGTTAAATTTGTTTATATTTACCTGGCTAATTAAATCAAAAGCTGGGTTCCTCATCTTAAACCTTCTTTTAAAATGTATCATGTATGCATATATTTAAAAATATACATTGTCTCTATGACTTTAGCAGCACCCTACAATTTTGATATTTTTGATATTCTGTTTCTTTTATTATTATTCAATTAATCTACTGTCTGTTTTCCCTTGTGGTTTATTCTTTGATTTATGCATTATTTAGAGGCATTTTGGTTAATTTTTAACCATGCTAGGATTTCTAACAGTCCTGTTGCCTTACTTATATCATTTTGATCCAAGAACATACTCTGTATGTTTCAGTCCTTTAAATTTAAGTCTTATTTTTATAACCCATTATTGTTCTGTGTTTCAACACTCAGGTTGATTGATGGTGTTGAGCAAATGTTTTGTGTTCTTAGGAATTTACTCTTTAGTTGTTCTAGTAATTACGAACAAGAAAGTGGCAACAACTGCAATTAAGATTTCTCTCTCTCACCTTTCCTTCCATTTGTTTTCTCAATGTTTTTGTTTGCATAGCACTTAGGGTTATGTATTATTAATGAATTAACCCTTCAATAATTAGGGAATGCCCCTTGTTTCTAGTGTGTTATTTGTTTACAAGTACTTTTCCTGGTAGTAATGTGTTGGTTGTTCTTTGCCTGATAAAATTGTTTCCATATATTTGCTTTCAACCTAGATGTCTATATGTAAATAATGCTTCTAGTGAGTGGCATATAGCTGAGTTTTCTTTTTTTTTCCTCCCCAAAATCTGACAACTCTGCCTTTTACATGGAATGTTCAGTCTACAAATTTTTAATATGGTTGTCAATGTGGTTAGATTTAAGCCTGCCATTTTGTCATTTTTTTCTTATTTGTTCCATTTATTCTTTATTCTTATCTTACTTTTTCTCTACTCTCCTTTGGGTTAAGGGAATATTTTTAAGTATTCCATTTATCTTTTTAAATTTTATCTGTTAAAACTTATCTTAATGGCTGTTTTAGATATTATAATATTTATCTTTAAATTATCAGAGACAGCTTCAAATAATGTTGTAGCACTTCATAAAATGTAAATATCTTGTAATTCCATTTAGTTCCTAACACTTTGTGCTTTTATTGCCATATATTTCACTTCTGTGTATGTTGTAAACTTTGAAAACTTTATTTGTGTTTTAAACAGTTGTAGTTTGATATCATTTCTCATAATCCTAAAATAATACAATTTACCATTTTTATTTTTGGCATTAGTACTGAGGATTGAACCTAGAGCTTTCACAATGAAGCATGTCCCCAAACCTTTTAAAAAAATGTTTTTTTAATTGGAGACAAGATCTCACTAATCCCCTAAGTTTCCCAGGCTGTGCTTGAACTTGTATCTTCCTGCCCCCTTCCTGGGCTTAAAGGCATGAGCCACTGTGTGTGGCTTATCTTTTTTTTTTTTTTTTTTTTAAGCACTTCTCTATTGGATATAACTTTTTTCAGCTTTTGTCCATCTAAAAGATCTGTATATTTCCTAATTTTTAACATCTATTTTAACTATATAGAGTATGCCATGTTGAGTTTTTTTTCTCCTCTTTGACTTTTAAAATGACTCCCGTGTTTGGGCTTCCATGGTTCCTGCTGAGTGGTGACACATTCTTGCTGCTGTTCCAGTTCAGGCAACATCATATTCTCCCAGGGGATTTTTTCTTTCTTTGATTTCAACAGCTTGACTATGATATCATGGCTGTGTGTGTGTGTGTGTGTGTGTGTGTGTGTGTGTGAGAGTGTGTGTGCATCTGTCTGTCCCTTCTGGTGTTTGCTGAGATTTATGGTGCTCCACACTGTTATTTCTTATCATCTTTTAGTAATTTCTGTCTGTGATGTTAGGAACATACTTTTCCTTACCCCATGTTGTCTCCTATCTTGTTGGGACTCCATTTGTGCTATATTTAAGTATTTGGTATTGACACATGATGTTCAGACATAATCTTCTAGTGTTAGCAAATTGCTTTCTACCTCTGTTTCATTAACGTTTTTTCTTTGTGATTATTGGTCCCTTTCTGCTGCTGTGCCCAGCTTTTTGTTAAGCCTGTTGAAAAAAATATTAATTTTTCATACTATGCTTTTAAATTTTTAAACATTCAGCTGTTATTTAAGTTAATTTTCTGGAAAAATTTCCCACCTGTCCGCACATGTCCCTTCTGTGTGAGGTGTCTAACATCTGTCACTGTTATACTTAAGTCATTGGCTGCTAATTTAATGACTAGATCATGTATGGCTGTGCTTGTGGTTACTGTTTTTCTCTTGAGGGTGGGTCATCTTCTCCTCCTTGTTTGTATGTCTCATGGCTCACCCTACTCCAGCTGTGAAAAAGCAGAAGACATTGAGTGAGTTGTACTCACCCCTTAAGAGGTACTGTGGTCTTTGCCAGGGTTGGTGTTGGGTGCTGTGTTGGTCCCATCTACTGTACAAATCACCTGGGTTCAGAAGTCTTGTCCCTTAGGGATTTAGATGATTTAGGTTTCTTGTTTTCACCTCCCCATAGGTCTTTAAAAACCTTGATTTTGTGGCTTATTTGTCTTGTTCTTGTTGCCATTCTGTTGAGTGTTCTTTGCTTCCTTCAGATTGAAATCGTGAATCTACAAAAACAGCTCTACTCGTGGCTGTGATGCCACAGGTGGGCACAGTTTAATTTGGGATGCCAGCGGTGGACACTGCTGGCTCTGTTATGAACAAGTGAGTTAGAACAATGGAGATGCACCACACTCTGTGTCAGATTTGAGCCCACTTATTAAGCTGGTGGCCAAGGGGGCTACTGCCTGGAAAGTTCTCTTGCCAATGGGAATTGGTTTGATTTCTCTTTTTAAATCATGCCTTCAGTTGGGAAAGCTCAGGGGAGAGCAAGCAGAATCTTACAGAAGCAGAACCACTCCAGGTTAGTGGGGAGTGGAGGGCATAGGGAAGTTTCACACACTAGGTGAGCAGCAAAATATCCTTCAACTGAACAAATTTACTGCCAAACAGGATGCAGGGGTTTTGAGTGCTTTCTCCAAGCACAAGCACTTTATTCAAGCACGGGTACAAAATGGCGTTGAGGCTCAAGATGGAGTTAGGTTGGCTATTGTAGCCCTGGTCTCTACCACTGCTGGATCCTGGCTTGTGCTGGTGCCACTGGGCATTGTTCTCCCTCGCTGGTCTTTTTTGGCTGCTAGTCTCTGGGGCTCTGCAGAGCTAACAGTGCCTAGTGTCCACTGTTTTCTCTTTTAAGTGACCACTCTGTCCACACTATTCAGAGTAGGAATCCTGAGTAGATTTACAGACATATCGAGCCCACACTACTGGAGAAATAAATCATGAGTAGAATTACAGGGCCACCAGAGCAAGGCTGTACTTGTGTGTCAGGATTGGGAGGTCACGATGCTAGAGGGACCCCTCCTAGATTAACCCAAGTGTGAGGTTTCTCACAGATACAGCAGCTGCAAACTGTTATTGGTCCACATGCAAGCCAGTGATTTGTTCAAGTGGGTTCAGGGCATCCTAGACAGCTGTAGCTGTCATGGCTGGGATATAATAAGAGGGCTTGGTGACAGGTGCTTTTTGACTGACAGCTATAGGATCTCCATGAAAAATGGGTGGGTGGGGTGAAACCTGGGAATCGAGAAAGGCCGCATGTGTTCGTGTCAGCTTACTGGGGCTTGGAAAGTTGGGAAATGTAAATGATGGTCCAAATTCCACCCTCCCTGACCTTAGCCAAGCCAGGATAGTGCCCTGTAAAACTTTTTTTTTTTTTTCAAAGAGGCTGCTGCAGCATCCGGAGTGAAGGAAGCAAGGGAGGGACACTAGGGCTGCTAGCATCCTGGGAAGAGTGGCCACTGACAGACCTCAGGGGACACCAAGGCAAGCTGTTCCAGTCCATATCGGAAGCAGGTGCGGGGGCTGGGGGCGGGAAAGGAAGTGCAGGGGAGGGGCATGACAGCTATGGGAACCATGGTCCCCTTTGTTCAGCACAGGATACAAGATAAAGGGAGCGAGGGTCTTCTTCCTGGTCTCATTCTCCTGCTTCATGTGGTATGAACAGTTTGGAGCTGTCATGTCCTTAGACTACAGATTTATATTGTCTTTCTTTTCATGGCAGTGATTTTACCAGTTGCACCTACCGTCTTCACTAATGTTGTGTCATAAATGCGGAGACAGATTGTACTGCTCTGAGAAAATAGTGCGGATGCAGCCACGGAGCCCCGTAGGCTTTGGAGAGAGCTGTGCCAGCGGATGCTGATTCCACAAAGTAATCGTTTATGACAGGGATTGTTGGATACCACTTGGTTTCCAGATCTACTTCTACAGCTGCGCACTGCACTGGACAGCTGTTATCTGTCACCCTGCTCTCAACCTCAATAGTCTGAGGCCACTAGAAGTTCACACAGTGAGGCCCGGTCTGTAGCGCAGTGGTATTGCGGAACGGTGTTGTGGAAGATCTATGGAAAAGAGCCTGGCCCTCAGTGGATACAAAGTGAGGAGTTAATGGGAGCCAGGTCCACGTGGCTGTTCAGTAGCACCCTGGAAGCGATTCTAGAGATCCCGTGTGTTCCAGAGGCTTGTGAAAATAGCTTGGGGTAGCAGGGAGCTACCGGGATTAGGCTCTGTGTTCTAGGTTGGAGATGTGGCTCAATGGTAGTGTTTGCCTGCTGTGTGTGAAGCCCTGGGTTTGATCCTCAGCACCAAGAATTAGGAGCTTCCAGGGGCAAATTAAATCCATGCAAAAGACATTTATTTAGCATCAGCTGCATTTCAGGGTCTGGGTTAGAACAGGTTCGTACTAGACAGTGCTCAGAGAACTTCAGTGGATTCCCCGGGAACTCTAGCAAGCATTTTGTATCTGTCATCTCAGTGTGCTATCTTCATGACCCTGTGGGACAGGCTCTGGCGCCTGCTTTGTGGGTTCAGACACTTACAGGGCTTGAGTAGCTCTGTGAGGTTAGCAAGGCTGGTGGCTTAGAGTGGAACTATGATTTAAGTGCAGGCTAGCTGAATTAAAAGTGATTCCAATTTACAAATGAAGAAGGAAGCCAGGCGTTACCCACTAGACCATGTACTTGTGAGTAGGTCCTCTCTACTTGACCACGAACTTCATGTAAACAAATAGAATATCTGTTCTATTTATCTCTTGTGTCAAGATGTTGTAGAGACTCAATACATATTTAAATGAAGAGTACAGTTTGGTAATGCGTGACAGACACCAGGAATACTAGGATGGTTGGTCTGCTTCTGCCCAACTCCTATATCAAAGAGGAGTTGGGCAAGCAAATAAGATTCCTGGGCCTCTAACGGATGCAGTGGACAGCTGAGCACTGCATTCTCTCCTTGTGACAGCCTTTTTGCTTGGTTATCTCCCCCTTGGTGAAGCAGGGTTACTGAATAATGCTCATTTCAAGCCAACCAGGCAGCTTAGCTGTGCGCAGAGATGGTTATGGAAATGCTGCTTCTCACTGTTATTATGAGAAGCGCATCAGATACACATTGGCAAAGTATTTTGCAAGCTGGGAGGCACAGCTGAAGGAAAATAAAATTTACTGTTACAATAATGACCGCATGCCCAGACAGAACCCAAATGAGTTTCAATTCATTATGTTCCCTTACCTCTGATTAATTTATGTTGAAAACTTGATCTACACACTTGGAAAATGTAGAATAGTATGAAAGTATAAGCAATGATAGTAAGGCCCCCTCCTGCCTTTCTCACCAGCAGGTATGGGTGTTATTTTGGGAAAGGCAGAAATGGTTTCTTCATACGTCACTGGTGAACATGCACACGTGCATGCTTGTGCGACACCACTCCCTTTTCATTCCAACGGAGGCACCACAGCACCGTCTGCAACTATGTTTATATTTAAAAATCAAACCCTGGCACTCACCAGCGATATATGCAAGAATGTTTAAGGCATTATGATTTGTAATAGTGAAACCTGGAGAGCATTCGAGTACCCATCACGAGGAGGAGAAAGAGTTAACTTGCAGCGTGTTTAGACAGTGGAACACCAGCCTTTAACGAGGTGAATTAGGAGAACAGGCAGAGGACCACTGCCAGCAACAAGTGGGCAAGGCTTGCAGATGTTGTCCTGACTGAGAATCCAGAGGTGGAAGAGTCGATGGCACCCACACTTAGCTGCGGTGTCCAAAGTTAGGGTGTGGTCATTGGGAGGGGGACAGGGGATCTAGCTGATGTGGGCGTTGGTTCCCCAACTGTGTTCACTTCAGGAAAATTCATCGTCATATGGTTTTGCACATGTTTCTGAAAATATGATTTTCTTCAATAAAATTCATGAAAGCAACTTAAATTTGGAAATTAATTTTGGACCATATGGGTTGCCTCTTCCTGTTTTGTACCTAGAGACATCTTTATTATCCAGATGGACAGCATTTTCTTCTTATCCTCCACCCTCTGATGCACATGGAAGTTGTTTCCAGCTATTTGCTAATGGATAAATTCTTCAAGATGTTCTTCACTCGCCTTTCTAAATGGAAGCAGGCTATTACGGGCAAAGATGGATGATACCTTTTGGCTTGGGATCAGTTCTGCCCAGAGAGCTCCAGCCCAGCACACAGGCGCAAGGGGCCCTGACCCATGCCGAACCAGCACTGGCATCCTGTGGGCAGACACACCGACTGCCCAGACACGGTCCTGCTAGTGGGTATTCCCAAGGCATGACACTATTATTTGCATTTTTCTCATTGTGACAAATGCCCAAGTGTTCTGAATATTAATGAAACAATTCGCAGCCTCCTTTGCAGGCTTAAAATATTCAGCATCAGGCATACTGTTTTGTTCCCATTTCAGCCAAGTTTAATTTCTCTTAACCAGCTTTGTTGTTGCAAAGTAAAATTAATGTATAATTTCAGTATTTAAATCTCAATTCTCAGCAATTCACGACAGATTGCAAGTGAATATGATTTGTTTGTTAACACCTAATGGGTTGAAATAATTTATTGCACAGACATTTCCAGGAAAACGATGCCACTTGAGCAAGAGCAAAGCAGGAAATGTTACTTGTTTATCTAATAAACTACCCTAGGGTGAGCGAGTGCATTAGCATTGTACAAACTTTGTGACTTATTCATCGTCACTATTTATTATTAAAACTTTATCTGCTTCAACTTAGTGAATGGCTGCCTTGGGATATACCGCTTGCAGCAACAACAACAAAATAAAGTTTATGCAATTTGCATAATATTGTACAAAGAATATTAGCTTAGAACAATATGAGTCCCTGGATCATTTGCACAGCCCTTTGGTGTTTAATGTTGGTAAATATTTAAATAACAGCAAGCCTGTATAATTATGGAGATTTCTCTTTCTAATCTGCCTGGGATGTACAGGTGTTGTAAATCACTGCCATCACGTGGTTGGCTGGGAGGGTGTCAGGGAATGATGAAGAGACACTTCTTGCTGTGTTGGCAAGGATGATGGAGACACACAAGCACACCCAGGAGAGGAGTCCTAGACAAGAGGCAGGAGGCGTGTTCCACTTCCTCTGTGCTCTGTGTGTTCTCATCATTGGCACGATTGGCATTCAGGAGATGGGCCTCTGGAGTTCAGGATCCTCTTTCCAGAATGGAGCACTTACATACTAGAAAATTAAGCAAATATATGAATTATACCTAAGGGCCTTTGCACATACTTCCCTCGTTTCTTGGTTGTTCTTGCTGCCCTTCCTCTGCTCATCTCCTAGTTCTTGCTCACTATCCTTTTTGTCTTGGGGTAAACTCTTCCCTTCTGGGTGCCCAGTCTAGCTTGGTCTTTCTATTGTCAGCCTTCATGTTACTCTGCATTTCTCTTTCATCCCTTGGGTACTCACAGACCTTTGTCCTCTGGAATCTTATCCCCATGACGGTAAGCATGTGTCTGTGGGTCAGGGCCACACCAAAGCCACAGCACAGGGTGAGACCAGTGGCAACTACAGATTCACCTTTTTGTTGAATGAAAGAGTGAATGAATGAGTAACTATTTTAATTCATTTAGAAAACCATTTATATAATCAACAGTCACATACAGTCTTTATGGCTCTATTATACAAATTAAAGCACGGATTGGAAAGCCTAGAGTTTAGGGGTATGAGAACTCTCAAATACTTCAGAACAGTTTAGCTGCAGGAAACAAAAGTCTGAAAGCAACTGTTTCATTTTTATCTTTGACTCAGCAAATTAGTTTATGAGAATTTACTGTAGAGCACTGATTTGGGAATGTGTGGACATATTTTGTTTAAATGTAAATGGTCAACAGTAGAGGACTCACTGAGAGAGCTGTAATCGATGAGGAAACACTGTGAAGATATTGAAGTAATGATCTGGAAATATTTTAATGAAATGAGAGCAGGTTTATGAAATACTTTGGCATGAATAAAATAAATATAAAGCCTATGTAACCGAGTTCACGCTGTACTGCCATAACAAAATGCCTCAGGGATAGGCGGTTGAGTGCAGAGGACCATAATATTGATTATACCCAAAACAGGCTGTGAAGAGTCAACCCCACAGTTAGCCGTTTATAGAAGTGAGTCTGGCTGAAGCCTACGTGCCATGGAGGTCAGAGTAACTCACACCCAAATTCTGTTCCCACAACTAAAACCTTCAGACTAGAAGGACAGTGTTCTAATTACAATCATATATTGTATCTATTCTGTTCCTGTTTTGTCTTCTCCTTTCTGAGCCTTGTTTACATTCATTTCCATAGAAACTGCACATCCCCTTTTCCCCCATTGATTACCAATGAAAGTCAGGGCCTGGGACTGTCCAGTGCCTTTGTCAGTTGGTTGCCCTGGCTATGGTCGTCTTGGCCCTGCTTTCTCTCTCTTAGTCTGCCTCTCAGTGTATTTTTTTCCTCAGGCCTATGTCACACAGTGGGCAGGTGGGGACTAGAGATTTACTGCAGGAGTCTCTGGCGGTTGGCATCCAGTGTGGGGCTTGAACCATGAGCAATCACCGGCTCAGTGAGGCTGCTCAGAATAAAAAGGAATAAAAAGAAAAGAAAAAATAAAAGAATCGATGATGTAGTGCACCTTACATCACGTCAAGGGTAAGCACAAAATCCCAGAAAAAATAAGAGGTAGGTACTTCCCACGTGAGAAGGTAGTAACGGGAGTCATCTGGGACTAAAACACAGAGTAACCACTTTCAGCCCAAGATGGCCTGCAGTGTTGAAATAAATGCTGCAAAAAAATAAATATACAAACTCACTTTTGGCCCAAGTTGGCCTGTAGTATTGGATTAAATTTTGCAAAAGATGATTAAATATAACCGTCATTTTCTACAAACAAGAACTTTAGATGTGGAACTTAGGGAGTGTGTCAAAAATAACATTCAGACAGCTCAACAAAGAAGGAAAGTTATCTCTCTTGAGATTTTAGCTGAGACCTTGACAACTTGGAGCCTCTCGCACTCTGTTTTGCAGCCTGAATATCCGACCCTGTGAGCCTTCCAGCTTCTGCTCTGTGGCAGTCAGCCACTGGCAAGACTGGCTTCATTCTTAGAACACCTGCCTGCCGTATCTGCTGTCTTACATGGTGGATTTGCCTCTCAGAAAATGTGACGTCGTTACAGGCAAACCCCAGTGCTTTCCCTCTAGAGGGGTTCAAGCTGCCTCCCCCTCAGTTGAGTTGCTAAGATACAAGAGCAGAGAAGGTTGGAGGGGGGGGAGTATGAGGAGAACTATGTGGCCTTAGTGCACTGGAGGGTTTGGGCTGTGATTGGACTCAGGGTTGAGGCTTGCGTTCACCTTGGAAAGAACTGAAATGAGAAGATAAGTAATGGATTAAAAACAAATAGGAAATCTCAGAAGAGCACACAGCAAAATAGTGAGAAAAAACACTCCTAGCTTTAAGAGCCCAAAGGTCAGCACTGTGTCACCAGCCTGACGCTGCCTGCCAAGTTCTGGAATCTAAAAAAAGCCAAAAAAACTGCAACTGTGCTCTCTACCAGACACAAAGAGATTTTACACGAGAGGTCAAGTTGCAAATTTTAGCTAATTGATAAATGTATCCTTATTTCAATTTGAGGTGATGCTTAATTGGTGTGCCTAAAATATTTCTGGTGCATTGCAAATTCTTGAATTGTAATTATAGAGTTAACTTGCTCTTTTCTGTATTTTGTTGATGAAGAACTCAAGGTTAGTACTGTTCTATTGGCAGCCACTCAAATTTTAAATGTAACAATCTGAGAACAGAAAAAAAGGGAAACTTTAAAAAATTTTAACAGCTGAAGACAAGTTTGTTATAGAAGGTTTATAGTAAGTGAGACAAAGGAAAAATATTAAGGCTATAAATAAAAGAGATACACTTTTGATATGAAAAGATTTAGTATGTTTTTCTTGTTAGAAGGATAAAGAAAGATAAGCAAGACCAGAAGGCCTAGATGTGTTGAGAAGGTGTGTGGAAGTGATTTATCAAGGAAATATGCTTGTTGGTTTCAAGTTTGTTCTGAAACATTTGCGTTTATAAGCATAAAGAGCTTTCATTTCTTCTGATTCTAATTCTACAAGAGATCTCTGTTAATTGATTTACAAAAAGTTTTGACTAGTATTATTTACAATTATGAACCTAAAATTATAAAAGGATATTATAATTAAATTAACTATATTTGAGTGCACTCTAGTTTTATAAATTATTTCGTGTGTCAGTCTGTCCAATCATACATCTGTTCTGTTTGAACTCAAAATTTTTTCCCTTTTCTTGCCTTAAAAAAGGTTTTGTAATAGATATTTGCCTATAATTTAAATTGCTTATAATAAAGATTATTAAAGTTAAAGGAACGCTTTTCCCCCCAGGTTCCTAACAGATTAAAAAGATGTACTGCACAGTGTTGTGTAAATATAATCATTCCAAAACTTTTATTGGTTACAAATAATGTATTATTTGTTATAATCTGGTTTTTATGGGATGTTAAATAAACTTTGTCAAAGTAATTAATGAAAATTCTTGGGTTTAGAGGGACTGCTAAACAGGACTCCCCTTGGTGGGTAAGGAAGAGGCTGCATGGCAGTATTTTCCAGCTTTTGCTCACTAGTGGGACCTCAACAATTTCCATAGTCTAACAACAGACTGACCCTGATAGTTTTCATAGCCTTAAAAGAGACTAATATTTCCGCATTAGTTGTCATCAAAGGGTTAAGTTCCAAATGTGTTATTGTGATATGTTTACTCTTGCTGTCTTCAAAGATTAACTTTTCTGTGGGAACAACAGGCTTTATTGAAAAGATGCTTTTGGGACCAAACTAAATTAAAGGGCATAAGGTTTCATACATATAATGGTGATAATTGTTATTGTTAATTTTTGGATATACTAAATGCATTTATGTTTTCTGACTGCACATGTTTTCTAATATATTGTTTGTAGTAATAACCTCCTTTTGATTCAGGTATTTGCCTTTCTCTTACTCTCCACCTACTTATGATAACAGGTACATTGCTAGGCTGATGCATTTCTTTAAGGGGCATCCTATCAAAGGATAACAATTTAGATGAGAAATTTGTGCTTTTGGAGGAGAATGAGTGTGTTTTATAATGGCTATCTTATATTAAGATGTACATTTAAGTGTGTTACAAAGATAATTTTGTCATGATTGTCATGCTAAAATATTATGTGTGCCTCTTGAGTTGGAGCTTTTTCTTCTGTTAACATTTTATAGGAATCCAACAACTAGAACAACCATGATTGATTAAAAAAAATGACAGTCTTCTAACTATATTTTATATTTTAAAATGCTTGATATCCAAGTACAATTATAATAATTAAGCTCACTGTTCTCATTGCAATGCTAATGTTATTGATCTTCTCTTTTGGGTGTTCAACAAAGAACAGAACTAGAAAGGTAACTGGACTAAGAAGACAGCCAGCATTATGTCCCTGACCCTTCAAGGTCTACAAATAACTCTGGACATGAAGAATCTTTTCTATAAGATCCTACAACTTTGGTAAGTCACCCAACCTCCTGAACAGGGAGATTATTGGACACCAAAAAGATAAGAATCAACAGTGTGCTAAAGGAGTGTCACTTGGAGGGAAAAATCTCCCATGCTTTCACAGAAAGCAACATGGTCAAGCAAGGCTATGACACAGCCTGATGGCTGACATTGACAGGAGCTGAGAGGCTCTATACAGGGTTCAAAGTAATGCCTGTGGGGACTTGATTGACCTTGATAGACAGCAAGAGGTTAATTTTAACTAATATAGGTCCCACCTTAACTTGGTCTAAGCACCCCGTAGAAAAATACAATCCAAAGATGTATGAAGTCAGGACCTTAATAATAAAGCTGTGTATAAGAAGGGGTCCAGTTGCTGACCCCTACTGGCAGTTTCCAAGTACACTGCTGACGCACCCCTATTATGGGTTATTAGACAAAACTATGGTAAAATTTATAGACCTCAACAAGCGTTTTAAAATTTTTTAGCTAAAATTGTTTTTTAAAATTATTAAATTTTCAATCTTTTTATAGCTAAAATTAAAGGAAAAATTATAACAAAATATCAGACTTATAGATAGCCTCCATTAGTAAAAGGATCTAGGAGCCAACAGGTTACAATCACTATTTTAATCCTTTAAAAACAGTTTCTATACATGGCTCTTTCCCCAACCTGTTTTTTTTTTTTTTTTTTTTTTTTTTTTTAATTTTAGTACTTACACTTTGAATATAATGCCCCAGTTTCTTAAAAAACTTGTTTATTCTTGCCTGTAGACTTCCAGACTCCAACTTATCATGTGGACAAAATCAACAACAAATGCGCTAGGTATTTTTTACCAAAGTCCACCAGACTGACTTTATAAAGAAAGTTTATAATTCCTAAATTACAACATGATTATTATTTAAGGCCTGTTCAATTAGCTCCCTGAAGAGAGCCCCTAACTGCTGTCTTCCCTATATAAACCCTTCTCATCTCGAAGCAGTTGGACTGAAACTACACCTCCTCCTGTAACTGCAGTTGAAGATTCTCTTATTATTAAATTATTATAGACACCTAAGTCAGACACACTGAATGTCCTTGTGACACAGGTCCGTTAGAGAACTCACAGGGACGAGCCATCATTGGACATACTCACCTTTCCCTAAAGCATAATTACATAAACAAAAATGGGGGGTACAGCTACCTCCAAGCTTAATCAGATCTTGTTACTTTCATTTTAAATTTTTTAGACTCACTTATGGAAAGTAAATATACACAAAGACAGATCTACAGACACATCCTAGACACTAGTGTTGTCAAAGCATGTCCTAACTAAAAGGTAAATGGTTCATTACAATTAATAACATAGAGGCCAGAGTATGCTTATTTTTCAACAGAAAATAAAAAGATGCTGTGGCCATCATCCCAGAAGGTACCACCATGGCCCAAGATGGATTCGTGGCAAGTAGCCCACTGTGACACCCTGGTAGGAGCCATGTAAAGGCTGCATCTGAGTGATTCCCCTCACTTGGTGCAGCCCTCGGGCCTGCAAAGATCAGCAGACCTGATGCAGCTGCTGTTGTCAAACAGAGAAGGGGGAGATGCAGAGGACTGTAATATGGGCTATGTCCAAGGCAGGCTGTGAAGAGTCAACCCCACAGTTGGCTGTTTATAGAAGTGAGTCTGGATGAAGCCTACATGCCGACGTCAGAGTAACTCACACCCTAATTCTGCTCCCATAACTAAAACCTTCAGACTAGAAGGACTGTGTTCTAATTACACTCATATATTTTGTCTGTTCTGTTCCTACTTTGAGAATGTTTTGTCTTCTCCTTTCTCAGCCTTGTTTACATTAATTTCCATAGAAACCACACATCATCTTTCCCCCCATTGATTGCCAATAAAAGTCAGGGCCTGGGAGTGGCCGGCACCTTTGTCGGTTGGTTGCCCTGGCATTGGTCGTCCTGGCCCTGCTTTTTCTCTCTTAGTTCTGCCTTTTAGTGTATTTTTTTCTCAGGCCGGTGTCACACAACTGGGCAGATGGGGACTAGAGATTTACTGCAGGAGTCTCTGGAAGTTGAGTTTTAAAAAGGTTTATTCATCTCAACCTTTTGAGGTGCAAAAAGTCTAAGCTGAGGTAGCCCCCTCTGGTTGACTACAGGTGAGGGCCTTCTGGCTGTGTCATAACACAGCAAATAGTGTCATGTGGTAGGAAAGTGTGTAAGAGATCACAGGCCAAACAGGAAGCAAGAGAGCAGGAACGGGTGGTGCTCGCTCATGATAGCCCCTGCTCTCACAGGAAGTGATTCACTCCTGCAGGACCAGCATCCATCCCTTCTGAGGTCAGAGCCTCAGGAATCTAATGACCTCCCTGGAGGCCTCACGTCTTGAAGGGTCCACCACTTCACTGTGACCATCCTGAGACCAGTGTCCAGCATCTGTACATACAAACCATAGCAGTAACTATGGTTTCACTTTTATAATAATTTATCTGTGTGCAAATGACTAGAAGGACATGTAGTAAAATGTTAAAGAAATTATTATTTGTAGTTTGATGATATTTTGCTTTTTCCTTGATCCTTCTTCAAAACCAAAAGCAAAATGAAACCAATACAGTTATGCATTGACTTGTTGGTTGAACTCATACATAGAAAGGAATTAATTTAAGGTACTACCAAAGACAAAAAAGTTTGGCTGTGTACCTTAGTGAAATATATGTTAAGGACAGAAAGAACCTCAGAGAATTGTTCTTTTTTGTTAATAATAATGTTGCTGTTGTGATGTAGAAAGTATTTCAGTAAAATTTTAGGATAAATAATGTATTAGTGTCATCAAGAAGTATCACATAAGGGAAAGAGAGAAAAATGGAAAGGAATTTACCTAAAACCCTAATATTATAAATTTGAATTGGGAATATTGGTATGAGCTCCTAATGTCTTTTGACTTAAAATACACATTTCCTAACTCTGCACTGGTCAGGCTCGGAAACCAGGAATTAACTGGTAACCGTGGATGTTCCTGGCATCCACATCCCACTAAAGCAAGCCTGAGGAGAAGCTGGAGCATCTCACCTCAGGAACAGATGCGGGAGAAGGACTCCTCAGCTCAGCTCCAAAAACTTTACCTCTGGCTTGACCAGGTGACACGTCGGAAGCCTGCCCAGTAAGAGAAACAGCAGAAAGCACACTTACTGTACTGCAGTCCATACACAGAGCAACAACAAACCACAATGCACCTAAACATACCACATGTGTTAAATCTCATGGATTACACACAAGTAAACAGCAGAAAGTGGATGGGAAACTCACCTGTGACTTACAATGGAACAAAAACTTTAGTCATCGGTTTATTTTGAAAGATAATAGAGATCCAACTCAGTCGGCAAATAACTGGAAAGAGTCAAGTTTTCTTTTAGCCTTGCTTTTACAGCTATACGTCAAGTAGCCCAATGGTGTATTCTCTTTATATTGAAGGGCTCCTGCTCTGTATTGATGATGGATGATAGAATCGGAACCTCAGGATGTTTCTGTTTTCTGTGCTGCACTTACTGACTACCCGCTTCCCAAAAAGAAAAATGAGCAGAAACTGTGCACCTAAATCAAGTACCCGATAGCATGTGTGCAATTTTCTTGCTAAAATATTGAACCTGAAGAGAAACATATTAAAGGACAACACAGGGTTGTGACTGGCAAAATTTAGAATACAGAAAAAGTATGACATCATGGGCAAACAAGTTGGTGAACCATTAGGAAGAGAGGAGCAGCCACCTATGATGTGTTGGCCAGCTTTCTAGTGCCGTGAGAAATACTGCACTGAAATAATCACCCTAAAAAGAGAAAAGGTCTATTTTGGCTCCAAGTTCCAGTCCAAGTTCAGTCATGTTGTCTTTGGGACAGTAGCAGCTGTGGTATATATCAGGAAGAATGCAAGCCCTGTTCATCTCACTGGGAGGTAGAGAGAGGGATTGTTTGGATCACAACTTGACAAATCAAAAGTGATATTAGCAAGCTTTTGTCATTTGTTATGTGTGATAATGGTACTGTGGCTTCTGTTTTAAAAAATCTTTATTTTTAGATGTGCACATTAATTATTTCTAGAAGAAAAGAGACCACCAGAATGTGTAACAGACATAAGCCTCTTCTGTACTCTTGCTGTTTTAGGTCCTTGCTACCCTTTCATTTTAGAGACTCAAAAGGAGCTTTTTGTAAAAATCTCAGTGTTCAGAAATGCCCTTCCCCCATTGCTGAACTTCACCATCTCTCCAAGTACTGGTGTCTCATGTTGTAAGTCCCTTGGGAATATAAAGTATCCCAGGCTGGCTATATATGTCTCTTCTTTTTTTTTCCTTATAAATTCATCATTCTAGAATAATTACATTACTTTGAATTAAATGAAGTTGATCAAAACCATTTACATCTAACATGGGAATTGCCAGCAGTGGGATATGACATCGACTAGATATTACTACAATAGAAAGCTTGAAACATAAAGAAAATTACGAGACTTTTGTATTTGTGTAGGAAGGTGGAGTTTAGAGTGGGAAGCCAACAGTCACTTTTATCCTGGAGAGAAGCAGCATGAGCAGAATCTGAGAATCACTGGAAATAATATTAAGTATTTGAATCAATTTACATAAAGGCAGCAAAGAAGAACTCTATTTTCTTGGGTCACTATTAATTGTACCACAATGTTCCCAGCACTTGCATCTGTCATTGCTGGGAAATATTAAAAGAACACTTTAAGAGAGACATTCAGCTCATCGTTGGTTAAGGCACACACAAATCCCTTTGAACACCTTAATGCAGGATATAGGATTGGGCTAATTGTAGAATGTGTGTGGTTTTAGAACCACAATACAGATAAATACCTTCGTAGTTTCTGGAACTGTAAAACACCAGATTAACCTGGGTTTGTCAAAGAGGATTGCACCAAGACACTCTGAACTGCATTCTTGTCCTAATTTGGTGGTTTACAAAATGTAATTCCTCCATTTTCCCAAAAATGTGTTTCTCTGGACTGCCCACAAGTACTGGATTTGATAGTAGTCCTCCAGTCTGAGGTCCCACTCAAAACACAGGTTAATTTTCCTTTGGAAAGGGAATGTATTGTCTTATCCCCCGGAAAAGCCAGAGGCCAGCTTGTAGGCAGGTTGGCCGAGTGCATAGTGGTGTCTTTAGGAATCTTACTCTTTCCTGTCACCGCTCTGCTGCCTTCAGTGTCAGCTTCATCCTGGAGCAGACTCTCCTCCTGGGGGAAAAGGTGGTCACCAGTAGTAGCTGTCGGCCATCTCACTGGAAAGGGAATGAGGGCCTCATTAGCAGAGCTTCAACCTTGGGTACAACATTGGCCTGAGAGGAGCTGTCTGCCGGCTAAGCTTGGGCCCCGCTTCCATCTCTGGAGCCTTAATATAGGTTTGTGCAACCACCTTGTGGTAGAGAGGGATTCTCTGACAGGAACTTACACTTAGATATTTGGAAAAAGGAGAAAGGGCAAATATATCAATCTGTATTTGGTTACTGTAACAGAATCCTGGAGGCCATTACTTCATAGATAAAAGAAGCATATTTAGCTGATATCTCTAGGGTTCAAGAGCCCAGCCCTGGCATGGAGGACCTGGTGAGGACCTCATGGCAGGTGGTACAACAATGGCAGGAGTGTCTGCACAGGAGAGAGGTCAGAGCTGAGACTGGAGGTGTGGGAGGAGCCAGACCCACTCTCTTAACGGCCCGCTTGCTAGAACTGACATAGGAGGGCAGTGCCCCACAGACCCAGCCACCTTGTACTTGACCCCAGCTCTTGAAGGTTCCCTGTCACCTCTCAACATCACCAGGCTGGGAACAAGCTTCCAACACACGAGCCCTAGAGACACATTCTCCCCCAGATTGCCACGGCAGGCAAACCCATAGCAGATGTTCTTTGGGGAACCTTCTATAACTTTTGATACAAGCATCACCACTCCATGTGGCCGGGCCTTTTCCAGTTCAAGTAATGCTAGCAAAGCTGGCTTGGAATCTTAGCTGCTCTGTCCTTAGAGGTAGGAGGAGAAGCTCTCTGACAAGAATGAAGAACTTCTGACTTGATCTTGTCTATCTGTCCCTCGGAGGACACAAAGAATCTTATCGAAGGTGGTTTGTTAGCAGATCATAGACTTTTTAGAAGTCCTATGAAAAGCAACCTGTTATTTTGTGAGGTTTTAGGAATGGCAAAATGAACACCCTCTAGTTATCTACCCTATGGGAAATGTAAGAGTTATTTATTCTTGCTTTGGCACCATCATGTTTACATGGTAGAATAACTTGACCAGGACTTTCTGGTTGGTTAGACTGCAGTGCACATCCACAAACACAGGGTTGACCACCAGGTGAGTGATGGCATCTAGGTGACATTTGCAAATAATCAAGTGTGTAAATTTCAGCAAGCCTTAGCCCCCACACATGCAGCACTGACTGTCTACAGGATGATTTGCTTGCATGGGGATATAAATACAAACGTATGAATGACCCCCGCTGCCACCTAGGTGGTGATCTCCTTAACTATAGTTCACACATACAATAATTCAAAGAAAATGGGCTTACAGAATGAAATGGCGGGAACTTTGCCTGCTTAAGTAAGTGGAGTTTTATTTTTAGACTGACTGGTAGGATGGATTGAATAAAACTAAAACTCACTGTTAGCATTTGGTCCCAAAGCTCCTCAGTACTAGGCAGCATGGTGTTCATCTCTGAAGTGGGCACGTTTGCTTTTGTTTTCAGTGGTGTGCCATTAGGATATACGATGTCAGACCCAAGAAACTCCTGCATGGATAGCTGCTTCTTTCTGCTTGACTGGAGACTGAGGTTTGGATGCTCCTGCGTGTCTCGTATGGTTTTGCTTATGCAAAGGCACACACATTCAGCCGGCAGGAGAATGACTAGGCGGGGTTGTTCCAAACCTCGGATGTACCTTGCACTTAGCTTCTCTGGTTCCGACACAGAGTGACCAAGCTCTCTGTCCTCCTCCCCCTTAGGAATCAGCTGAAAAAATGTTTACGTCAATGTGAAGACTTTCGTCTGAACGTCTGTGGTGGATGCAGAGAAAGAGCACATCAGAAAGGTTAGGAGATTTATGCCGATTTAAAATTCTTTTTTAAAGTTCTATTTTAAAATTTAAAATAAATGTCAGACTTAAATGGGCATCCAAACCACTGTGCATGATAGTAAACGAGTTTTACTTCTGTTATTTACCTCCTCAGGTCTCAGTGGGAAGTACTTAGCTGATTGCACTTTCTATAATCTTAATCTGCAGATTTCCCTGCAGTGGGATCAGGGAGCTGATGGGGTCCTCAGCCCACCTCAGTGATTATAGGCCTCCAAATGTGTGTGACAGACAGGAGGAAGATGCTGCCTTTCACGGGGACAGTTTTCAGACAGAGATTTCAGTATCGATCATTGGTTGGATTAGGACAAACAGGACTTCCCTGGGATTGAGGGAGGCCGGGCCCCCTCTAGTTCTTGAAGATCCTGGTACATTGAAAAAATAAAGGGACCTCGGACTAGGGTTCTAATAGTGGGGATATATTAAAGGGTTTTATTTAGCAAGTTGATGCTTTTGCACTGGCAATTGCAAGGGCAAAATGTGTGATCCTACATGCCCATGCTTCTAGTGATGGCCTGTGGGATTTTTGTGAATGTGAGACCAATACCAACAGGGCAGAGGGCATAAGGAGAGGGAGACAGTGTCCACACAATCAGACTCTCGAAGTCCTCACACGGGTGCCTACCTGCTACCCGCTTCATTGTTGAGTCAGTGATTTCTTTATCTTCAGAGTCAGGCATCTTGGTGTTGGCTCCCTGCACCCGAAGTCATCCTGATAGATCCAGTTCCCCTCTCTTTCCCCCCTCCCTTAACACTGTCAAACATCATCACACAATACCCAGGCTGCCTTTATTTAATTGAAAAGTTAATTATAGGTGGAGGCCCGGTGTAGAGTGTGTGGTTATTTTGGTCTCTGTAACAGTAAACACGTTTGATAGTCCTCTTACTGACTCAACTAAATGGATGGATTGTTGGTGTGACATAATTCGAGCTATTAGCTGTCAATCCTTTCATCCTTAAAGATGCTGTTTTCTCTTTTCTTTATATTGGTTTGACAATTTATACAGTTTGAAATGTTTTGCCATGCAACATCTCATCTGATCAGAAGCTCAGGCTTGGAGCTTACAAAATAGACACATTCTACCTTTGCAGAGGACAAAGCGGAGACAGGAACCACTGTAGACCACCCCGCCAGTTTGCAAATGGAAGGCAGGGCTCCCTGCAGTCGGGTGCTCTTGCAAGGCGGGCTGATCCAATCAGCACCTGCAGTGGCTGCTGTGCACTTGGCTCTAAGGGGCAGCTCAGGGCCACCCAAGCAACAGGGTGCGTGTGATGCTGGGCAGCCAGGGCATGGCGGGACCCAGGCACGGACGCCAGACTTTGGGGCCTTTGTCTACATTTTGTTTCCTCCTCTCTCTTCCAAAAGGTGGCTTCGTCCTCCAGTGGAGGCAAAGTGGCCACAGCTGCCTCTGGCGTCACATTTTCTTGACAGCATGACATCCTTCGCTGTAAGGGTTCCCAACAGAGATCCACTCTGTTTCCTTTCTACCCTGCAGACTCTATCCATGACCCAGTCTCTGCCAGCCATTTGAAGGAGAAGGGGATCCCCTACTCAGCTTCTCGGTGATGGCGAACCTCTTAGAGACACAGTGCCCAAACTGCAACCCCAAACCCTCTTAGTTGTCACAAAGTGCCAACACCGTAGTTAAACCTGAATGCTCAGCTGCTGCGGGCAATGCTGGCTGTACTGGCTTGCATGCTCACAGAGGGTTCTGCTTGCCCACTGCGGACATGTGCTACAGATTTGCCGCCACTGGCTCTGGGTAGTCACCTGACCGGAGATGGGAGACACAGTAACTCCTGCAGCATTGATTTAAAGTGGGTTGTAGTTCAAAAGGATCGGTTTGGGGTAAGATTGCTGTCCTGATATGCTGACCACTTTCCTCCCATTTGCTCTTCTTGCCTCCCTGCCCCCTTGCATTTGGGTGGCCCCTCAGACTGAGAGCCTGGCCACAGAATGGTTTGGGCCGGTGAGACAATAGCAGGTCCCAGACACAAGGGGCTCCTCTTCTGGTTGCTCTTGGGAACTGTTGGCAACTGATTGCATCCCCACAATTTCACAGGGGAAGCCTTAACCCCCAGGGCAACTGTGTCTGGAGGCAGGGCCTTCACAGAATAATACATCTTCAATAAGGCCACATGAGTGGGACCCTAGTGCAGTGGGGTGGTACCTTATGAAGAGTTAGGCTCCCTGCACACGCCCAGGGGAAAAGCCACATGAAAACACAGTGACAAGGCAGCCTCCTGAGACCTGGGAGAGGCCTCCAAAGAACCTGTACTACTACACCTGGATCTTGGATTTCCAGCTTCCAGAACTGTGGGCAAATACGTTTCTGTTATTTAGACCCCTGGTCTGTGCTATCCTGCATGGCACCCTGAGCAGACTAACACAGGAAGTCCACAGCCAGGGTCACAAGCTGAGTCGGGCAGGCCTGAGGTAGAGCATCCGCAGAGCCCAGTTGCATTGCTGCCCGGCCTGCAGCCAGCTGACTGCTAGGGTGTGTGCCAGGCCCTGGGCATCCGCTCACCATGGATGCCTGTATGAACCTAGGTGAGACCATGGAATAGCCACCCTCCTGGGTGCAGCCCAACTTTCCGATCTCAGAATGGAAAGTCAAATACAGTCCTCTGCATTTGGGGGAGTTTTGTTTCTCAGCTACTGATGACTAATCCGCTAAGGCAATGTGGAGTTTTTAGTCACGTGCTTTTGTGCTCCATGGAAGACCTTTACTTGCTCATTCGCTGGCTGGTTTAATTTGCAGTGTACTTTGTCTATCCTATGCCTCAGAGGCTGTCTTAACAACTTTCTCATTGCTAGGACAAAATACCCAACAACTGGAAGTTAAAGGAGGAGAGGTTTATTTTAGTTCACAGTTTGTAGTTCAGCCCATAGTCGGCTGGTTTAAAGGCAGGGCAGTCTGGCAGAGATACACAGCAGGCAGAAGGCAGCAAGCACCTCCCTCCTTGTTTCCCCTCTTATTCCATCCAGGTTACAAGTCTGTTGGTCGCTGCCATCCACAGCCAGGGTGAGTCTTCCCTCTTCATCCGCACCCAGAACTTCGCTAAGCCAGTCAGTGGACTGATCAGTACCACACACCCATGATTCAGTCACCTCCCAAGGCCCCATCTGTGAGTGCACGAGGCTTCAGGGGCATCTGGTTAAAAGCCATAACAGAGCCATAGCTGTAGGAATCAGGTGGCCAGGGTAAATGAACAAGATATTAGAGCTTTATTTCCTATCTTTGGATAAAAATGGAGACACAGAAATATGATCAAACCATAAGAAAGCAACTGTGTAGGTGAGGTATTTGATGATAATGGCGTGCGTATCACAAGGGTGGGGCACAACAGGAAGTGGTTCTGTGGGGAACTAGAATGAACAGGCTCTTGGAAGAGGATGGCTGCCAGTCACGTCCAGCCCTGTTAACAGGGCAGGCATGGGAGTCCGTGCAGTGCTTTCTGAGTAGAGTTTCCAATTTGTCATCAGAAACCAGAAGTCTGGATTTTTACATAAAATGTCCTAATTTTAAAGCACCCATTCAGAGGTAAGATGTGTTCAGTGATTGAGTGCTTGCCTAGAATGCTCAAGGCCTTGGGTTTGATCTACAGTGCTGCAAAGCAAAACTGAAGCATCACAAAACATCAATTCAATTAAAAAGAAAATCTTGTGTGGGCTAAATAACACTCATTTTAGCTTGCACTGCCACTGTATCATGTTTGGGCAACACCAAGCTGGCTAATAGTCAAGGAAGAAATCAGTTAAGTACACTGATGTCAAGTAACTGGCTTTCTGAGTGTTTTCTTTCCCATTTGTTGAGGATTTGAATATTTACAGTGTACACAGATGCAAATGGAAGACTTTGCAGAAAAGTGGGTCCTGAATCCAACTATAATAGACAGGAAATAAAACAATGAAAAAAAATTACAGTCTTTGATTGCAAGTCTTCCTGCCTCTAAGCTCAGATAAAACAAACAAATAAAACACAAAAACAGTATGGGTAAAGTCAGACTAAGAAGTTTCTCAAATTAAGAAGGCAAACAAATGAGGGCTTGGTCTCTTGCCTTTCAAAATGATTCTGAGCCAGGTGGTGACTTTCTTGAATTGAGAAAGAGCGTTCATTTTGTCTTTGTATCTATTTCTGGCAGCTGGCTGCAGAGTCAAGTTCACGTAGATGTTGTGGTTTGAATCTAAAATATCCCCCGAAAGGCTCACAAGTTGGAAGGTTGATCCCCTGTACAGCAGTGTTAGAGGAGAGGCTTTGGGGGAGTGATTGGATGAGGAGGAGTTTAACTTCATCAGTGGGTTCATCCATGGAGGCGTTCCCTGCTCCGTGGACTTACTAAGAGTTGGGCCTAACTGGATGAACCAGGGCTCTGGGGGCATGGCTTTGAGCTGGTGTCTGGCCCCTCCTTTCCTCTTCTCTCTGCTTCCTGGCTGCCGTGAGGTGAGCTCTTTCCTCTGGCATGCCTTCCCACCACTGGGTTTCTGCCTTGCCATAGGCGTGAAGCAGAGGAGGCAGCCAACCATGGACGGAAATCTTGGAAACTGTGAGCCAATACCGACCTTCCTTGCCCTGGGTTTGCATTTACGGGTATTTTGTGACAACAGTGAAAAGCTGACTAGCACAGTGAATGACCGAGTGGATGAACGCACATAGGTTCCTACCAAATGGATTCGCAAGTAATTAACACGTGGAATGTGTGCTAGGTGGAGGCTCAGGGTGCAGGGTGTCTTCTGGGCGGCCTTTTGCGATCAAGGCACGTGGCCTTTTGTTTTTCCTGACCTGCGCTTCACTTTGCCCAAGGCCAGCTCAGTTCTCCAGACCTCTATTTCTCAGGTGACACTGTGACGAGGAGGTAAAGCATGCCGGCCACAGCCGGCCATCTCCTAGGTGTGTTGCGTACCCTAGTTGCTCCTGAATGAGCAAAGAAAAACTGCATTCTCTGTGCTGGTGAAACTTGGGCTTTTCATTTGCTGCTTTTTTTCAGGGCACAATGCTCTCCTTTTCACCTTGCCCTAATCGGTAAGACTTCCTAGAGTGAAATAATTGCCAGTGCCAAGCATTTCGGAGGGAAGGGAGACTGTGGCCAGAAATACTGAATGGGTCTCAGACTGTTATTTTGTCATCATTACTCTATTTTTCCTATCATTTTGCTGATACTGGCTGGGCCTCCTAATCCTCAGAGATTTAGACTCTCAAATTCATGGAAGAGAAAAGACTCTGCCCTGAAGGTTCTCTCCTTCTCAGTGGCAGAGAGCAGACTAGTAGTTCAGAGGGAGGGCTCCTTGGAGGCTCAGAGCCCTTGCTTGTGGGCTGTTTTTCTCTCTGTGGATCTAGAGTGAAAAAAATAAGCCGGTGAGGTGACACACGCTTGCCATCCCAGCTACTTAGGAGGCTGAAGCAGGATGATTGCAAATTCAGGGTCAGCCTGGGCAAATTAGTGAGACCTTTTTATGTTTATAGAAAGGGCTGGGGATGTAGCTTAGTGATAGAATGTCCCTGGGTCCCCTTCCCAGTACCACAGAAACAGATGGAAAAACATCAAACTTCTTTGTGGGTTATAAGTTGATCCACCCAATATCTGTGACTATGGAAAGGTTTTGCTTTTGGAACTAGCGGTGAGAATAGGGGTAGGGCTGCATTGGTATAAGGAGACGACAAACACCAGTTCGAGTGGAATAGGAGGGAGCAGTGTTCTTAACAAACCTTTGGTCATGAATGTAAAATTAATAATGTAGTTTAGTCTTTGTTGTATTGAGACTTTGAAATCTAGAAGAGTGTCATTTTAACTGCAGGATGTCTTGATTGAACTGAACACAGTTCAAAGGATCACCGTCAGCACGTGACCGGGGCAGAGTGACTAGGACCCCAGAGGTCCTGTCTGTATTCTCCTATTCTCCTTTTCTTAAATGTTACAACATTATAGCACTCCGAATGATCACAGCAAATGGATGCTATGAAATTGTGCTTTCCATGAAAAAGCCTTTTTTAAGAGTTAAATATTTTATGGAACCTCAATATGCAAGATAGATCCAAACACCATTTTATTAGAATAAGTCATTAAGTGCCCGTGTGTATGTAATATTATATTTAATAAATACAGTAAGGAAAATTCAATAAGCTTTGTGTGCATTTTATGAGCACAGACCCCATGTATGCCTCACCTGCCCACAACGTTTGTCATGCCTCCCTGTGTAACGTCACTTTCTCAGTACTCCTGCCCACCGTCCAACAAATACTTTAAAGTTTACTTGTATCTCCACAAGCAAAGATGCTTGTCTTGGAAGATAACCACAATAGCATAAGCAAACCCTCAAAAACTATCATAGCCCAAATTCAAATTTCTCCTGTTAACATAATTTAAAGAAAACTTAGATTGTTCAAATTAGAATCCAAACAAGGTTCCATGCTGCAGCTAGTTTCCATTTTTAAATCTGTAATTTTCCCTCATCCCTTATCACTTACTTGTTTATTTGTTCTGTGGATTTTCCCAGACTGAATTTTGATACTTGACTCTCCAATGAGTTATTGCATGCATTTGTCTGTCCTCTGGGAACTGATAGAGGGAGAGTTCTGATGGGATCCTGGCTTGGGTACTTGAGCAAGGGTGTTTTATAGGAGGTGATGTTGCTTATGCTAGGGACACCCATATCTGGGGTTTTTTTTGGAGAGAATGTGTGTGAGTGTGTGTGTGTGTGTGTGTGTGTGTGTGTGTGTGTGTGTATGAGAGAGAGAGAGATTTGATCATTGCCTAGGTCCCTCGTTCAGTAAGTGTGACAAAACAGGGATGTTCTTGTTCTGTTTCCCCATCTTTATTTATTTATTTATTTATTTATGGTACTGGGGATTGAACTCGGGACCTTGTACTTGCAATGTGGATAGCAGAACCACTGAGCTAAATCCCTGGCCCCCATCTTATTTTTTAGGTGGAATATTTCATCAGAAGAATTCCTTCTAGTCGAATCTATGGTGACTGTGGTTTTCAGTTTATTCCAAAAAGTGAGGCTAAAAGTTTCATCTTTTCCCTGTATTTAGTAATTTTCAAAATCCGTTATTTGCATTCTCCAGTGATGAGGATGGAGTTTTCTTTGCTTGCTTACTTTTGGAGGAGAGAGCAGTGTCACTGTGAGCGAATGGGTTTAAACAGTGTGGTGTCGCGGCTATCTCTGGACAGTGGAGCTGTTTGCTGCAGCCGTTGCTGGCCGTGGCTGCTTTCTGATGTGACACACGTGATGTCCAGACTTACCTTCTCCACCTGTTGCCTGAAATCAGCCACTTCCCAGAAGGCAGCTAAACCCTGGAAGATCACAAACACTGAAACCAGGTGTGTTTGTCAAAACTCTTGCTTATAGGTGATGGGATTCCTAGCGTGGCCTTCACTGGCCCAGGCCTTTCACTGGCCCAGGCCTTTCACTGGCTGCATGATGCAAGATTAGGACAGGCTTTGGGTGCAGGCCCATGCAGGGGCTCAGTCTCCATGGAAACTGGCTCCCTCCCTCCACTTTCAGGTACCTGGCTGCTGGCAAGTTCACATGGGACTGGTAAACTATTTAATAACCAGGCACAACTAGCAGGGAAACTGGGGCTACAGCACTGAGTGGTTCCTGGAGAGTTGTCCTCTGCTAGCCTGGACTCTTCATAGGACACAAGAAGGTCCAGAGGAAGGGTTGGAGTGACACACTCCAGTGGCCACCAAGTCCTGCTTGACATCCAACAACCAGCTCAGTCCCTCTGGTCTGCTGGTTCACTCCCAGACCTGCTCTGGCCCACAGTGCTGCATGTTTGCAGGTCTGGGATCCTCAGGGCCAGCAGAGAAAGCAAGGACATGCCCAGGCCCTAAAGTCATGGAGGGAGGCTGGGATGGACCCTGTGTCTCATCACACTGCATCCCAGGGGCCAGGGCCAGAGCTGCACCTGTACTGGGACTAGGGCTGGGGAGAAAGACATGAGTGAGCTCTAAGGAAAACTGGGATTGCGGCAAGGAAAAGGAGTCGTGGATGTAGCAGAGTGGCAGAAGACCGCTGCTCAGAAGTTGTGCGTTCAAGCCTCACGTTTCCATCTCTTTCATCAAACTAATGAATCAAAGTGAAGGAGAAGCAGGAGTTGCTCTCAATACGAATCACCAGTGCCCAGCACAAGTATGTGGACTGTAGGACCCAGTGCAAACTGGAAAGGTGGGGTTCTGCTCCAGGTGACCGAGAGTGTCCAGGGGACAGCAGCAGTGATGAGCCAGCTGGTCCCATGGGGTGCACAGGCTGCGTTCCAAGGTACAGGCACGGTCAGCAGAAACACCTGCTGAAAGGTCATGTTTCTTCCTCTAAGGAGAGGTTCATATAAGAAGCACCTGAAGGTTGCACATGCTAGGGCAGCTGCAGCACTCACAGCGCTCTTGCCCGTGGAGGAAAAATCAGGCTCCAGGCCTATGCCATGGCTGTTGCCCAGTTTTTCTCTAACTGGCTGTGTGGCCTTGGGCCAGCTATTTCTCCCAGCCCCACCTGAGTTTCTCCACATGGAAAGTGGGATAATAGCACCATCTTCCTTGTGGGATTGTTCTGAGGATTTGCTCTGAGATAGGAAAATGATCTGATACGAGGTAATGAGGTCACAGGACAAAGGAGCAGAAAGGAGCTGGCCTGGGGGTCACTCCATAGCTCCCAGCCAGCCCTGAGGTCATAAGTGTCACTGCTGTTACCCCTACAAGAGGTGTGCACTACTGCTCTGCCTGTATAACCCCACACCTGGGATGCTGGGTGCACCCTGCCGCTGGCTCACCTGGTGTGTGGCTGGGTATCAGCTGATAGGGTGTTATGTGAGCAGAACACAAGAGCACGGGGGTTTTAAAATTCACAATGAGGACCGACAGCCTTCCTAACCAATAAAGCACACTGAAAGACACTAAACTATGCACAAAAATTGTGTGGGGATTCATCTCAAGGTCTGCACAAATACAGCTTAGCCTGTGGTATAACTGGGTATATATGACATTTAAGCATATTGTTCTTTATTATACTTTTTTGGAATAGCTAAAATACATTTTTTTGGGAAAAAGAATTTGAATTAAATCTTGGGCAAGCCTTGAAATGTTGCTTATGTCTGTGAAGTTCTTTGTGATTCTAGGATACTTGGTCCTTAGCAAAAGGACTGAGAGGTGGATTTAGTTATTGCAAGTACTTGGCTTTTAAATGGTAAAGACAGGCAAAATCGCAATGAAATGCAAAGTTGATTGAAAGTTGATCGTGATGCAATGAAAGTCATGAAGATTATTTTATATGTAATATTTAGACCATAACCAAAACCATAAACTAATTTTAAGATAGAGGGTGAATCAAGTGTTGTTTTTTTACCCCCCACTTTTTCAATTGTGATCAAATGCATTTTATGTAAAATTTACCGTTTTTGATCGTTTTCAGCATAGGGACAGTGACACTAAGCCCATGCCCAACCTTGCCTCCCATCCTTCTGCAGAGCTCTTCTCTCTTCCCACACTGAAACCTTACACCATTAAACATAACACCCCACTCCACCTCCCCAGCCCCCCAACCTCCGTCCTCCTTTCTGTCTCTGAATTCCTCCACTCCAGGTGCCTCACATGAGTGGAATCCTGCAGCATTTGTCCTGTGCTAGCTGGTGAGTGTGTGTTTTCCATGCAATTTCTCAGACCAGGCTGCATGCCAGCCCACAGTAGCCCTGTTCACTTTCTGCTTGACTTTCCTAGAACCACCAGGTAGGAGATGTTTGGAAGAGTCATTCGAGGGCCTTATCAATTTTCTTGGAGAATAATAAATATTATTGTTTAAACATTTTTAATTGAAGCACCATTTATACTAGTGTACTCAGTTTTACGCATTTGGCTCAGTGGAGTTTTAAATCTGGATACATCCGCTCGGAGTCAGTTGTGCCTTTGAAGTTAATAACTTCTCCCCATCAGGAAGCAACGCCATGCTGAAGTCCTTAGCACACAGCACTCTCCCCTGCTCCTGGGCCTCCTGTAATCCAACCATCCAGGTGTGTCTGTCTTTCCACTCGGCACACAGAAGGGCCTCGTCCAACGTAGCATGTTTACTCGGCCATGGTCCAAATTTTGATGGACATTGAGATTGTTTTAATTGCTTATTATAAATAGAGTTGCTATGTCCACTTTGCCAAGATGGTTTCATAGTTCAAATGATTTCCTTTGAAAATTCTCTGTTGTCATCATTGTTATAAATTCACCTTTCCATTCTTCACTCTGCCAAATCTTCTGTCTCCTCATGAGACTGTTTTCCAAGACCACAGTTATCTGCTTCACAAGATCCTGCATCCTTTACACAATTTTTATTCTTCGTCTAAAATTGATATGTCCCATCTTTTTAGATGTTGCCACCCTTGTGTCTCCCGCAGAAGCCAGCTCATAAAAACAGAAGTACAGTGTGCCAGGGGGGAGCAGAAGGAAGTGGGTGGGAAGTTTGACAGGGGCTAATTCTCTGCAGGTCCCCTGTAGATGGATACTTTTATGTCGTGACGACTCTTTGTTTCTGAGACAGCCTTGGAACTGGGAGCTGAGGTTATGTCTGTTCAGCTAACAAGGCCCTCTTGCATTCGGTTTAAAGTCTGTTGCTCAGAGTGTCCCTCAACTTGCCACTTCCAAGGCCCTGCCCTCCCATGCCGCAGCCCCGAGCTGCAGTCTTTGATTAGCGGTGCGAGTCTGTGGGAAGGGGACAGTTGTCACTGGAATTACAGATGGCTGAATCTGAATGCTCATTTGAATTGCATGAGCATGGAGCCTGCCTTAAGAGAGATATGCAAAACCCATGGTTAGCATGATTATAGTCAAGCATCAGGAAGTATAGATAAAACCTCTGACATCCCCACAGCGGGGGGCACAAGCTAAGAACCTCATTTTAATGAATATGCATTTTGACTTTTCAACTCCAAGGGAATTAGGGAAAGAGATTTATTTAGATCTTCCTAATTAATAGCCCAGGAAGGGTATACTTTGTTTTATCTATTGATTCTATCTCATTAAGTTGCATTTTCCCCTCCCTGGTAAGTGTGTTGTTTCATTACAAGCTGGGCATGAGAAGGTGTCATTGCTGTGGGGACAGCAGGTGCTCTGGGCATGGCTGTTGTCTGTTATGCAGTGTGGCATTTTCCTGTGCTTGGCTCGTGCCCTTGGGCAGCCCCTGACGATCTGGAGGGGGGAGGCTGTAGGGGATGCTGGCCCAGGCTGGCACTGGGTCCCGCTGGCCTTGGAGCGGCTTGTGTGCACAGTTAGGGCCCTGGGCCCGGGGTGTGGCCAAAGCTGATTGGCTGAGGGGGCTGCACTCTCCTCTGGCCAATGGGAGAACCCTCTGTAGTGCTTGGGAACGGATTAGGGCGAACCTTTCAAGCTCTCAGATGTACAGGGCAAAAGGGCTTGGTGGTGTGCCTACACTTACTCCCAGCTACCCCAGCACCCCGCCGCCATCTGCGCAGGCTCCTACTTTTGCTCCGAAGCTCTCTGTGCTGTGGATGGTGCTGCCTTGGGCGGAACAGGATTCGTATCCACAAACTCAGGGATATAAGAAATGCCAGATTTCTTTATTTTTTAAAAAGGTGAATTAAATATGACTCTGAGGCAATGTTACTGTCAGGCAGAAGGGGAATTCAGTCTCAGACATCTTGGCACTCCCTGTACCTTCCTTTTGGGGTGTAAGAATCCTAAAGGTTTTGATGAAATGAGCGAGGTCCTGGTCTTCCACCTCTGGATGCCTGCATGGCCGCCTGCTTGTTATTTTTGGAGAACGAAGCAGAACAGACAGACGCCCAACAGCTTTTGCTTTCTCTCCTACCACTAGTTGTTACTGAAAAGTTCATGTCATCGCAAGCATTTTGCATAACCCCCTCCACGGTGCTCCGTGACCTCCCAGGTGAACAGGCAGGTAAAACTTGCCGGGTGCGATCCTTCCCAGCCTGAGTCATGGCTTTGCCCTAAGAGCCTAGGCGGTGACTGGCTCAGACCAGGAGTCCAGTGATGACTGAGTGGACAACTGCCACACAGAAGCCTCCAGGCCGACCAGATGAGCAAAGCAGGCGATGAAGGGTGACCTGGATACGTTCCTCCCGGACTGCCTGGTGGCCACAGTATATAAAAGAAACATCCTGGGACCCATTCACTCTTTTCAGCAAAAGAGACCCGAGGGATAACTAAACGCTAGAAAGAAATCCAATAAAGAATTACAGTAAACTTCCTGCCAGCAGTACATTTGTATAATTTATTACTGAATATATAAGAACACGATCTCTTCTTAAAAAGGTATTTTTATTACAGCACAATATATGTACATAAATGTACAGCAATAAACTTCGTGCACTTAGTGGATCTTTACCTACCCAGAGTAAGAAGGCTATCAGGGCAGCGCCCCTCCAAGGTCCACACTCTCGGAAAGAAACCTCTATGGATCTCCTGTCATTTGGGATCGAATTTTGATTGTTGACTGTGTATCAGTGGATTGGCACAGTATGGTGCCCTTTGTGTCTGGCTTCCCTTACTTGCTGCTGTGTTTGGGAGGTGAACCACGTTGGGTGAAGTTGTATGGTGTTCATTTTCGTCATAGTGTGATCTTTCATTGAAGAAGAAATCACAGTGTATTCATTGTACTCTTGATAGACATTTGGGGTTTCTGCGTCCCTGTGGCATTTATGTTGAGGGAAATCCCACTGCCATACAGAACTGCTGAGCCTCCTGCATGGCGTTCTCTAGCAGAAGAAGCTAATCTGGGTCTAGGCCTCCCAGTGGGTTGTAGAAAGGATGAAGTCAGAAAGAAGCTTCGAGGAAGTAAGGAAAGGAGGGGGCAGAGGAGGCGCCAAGCCAACGCCCAGATTTGGTCAGGATTCACAGCTGCCACGAGGCACTCTGAGCGTGAACCACCAAACAAGGTTAGGCTTTTGAAGGCTTTTGTACCCATTAAAAGTTCAAGTATTGGCTGTGGGTCATTCCTGAGGGATGCGTATAACACGGTGGGACAGGTCTCCTTGAGATGTCTCCCATCAACTACGGGATTCTCTGGGAAAGGTGTTAACTTACCGCCACTCCACAGAGGCAGGAGTCGGTTCCCTGACCCAGCGAACATCTCCTGCACAACAACACGTAAAGCTGATGGTGAGCTTTGTGGGGGCATTGATGGGTGTATGCCACATAAGGCCCCAAGCATCAGAAGAGCAGTTCAGTTGTTCCAAATCCTCACTAGCACTAGACATTGTCTGACTTCACCACTGTGGCTATTCTCCCTTTTGTATTTCATTTCTACAATGAAATACTACTTTGATTTAAACATGAAGTATTCCCCAGACTCAGTTTTGAAAACCAATGCAGCAGGTTTCAAAGGTGGGGCATGGAGATGAGATTGAATGATGAGAGATCAACATCACCATTGGATTAGTAATTTGAGATCAGAATTGGATGGCATTTTTGGGGAGGTGACAGAAACAGGAGTTGGGGCTTAGTTGAAGGGAGTGGATGGGGCAATGTGGCCTTAGGAGCTCTACCTGGTCTCCGGTCCCTTCATTGGCTCTTTTCCTTTCTCTCTACTTTCTGGCTGCCATGAGGTGAGCAGCTTTCCCCCACTCTACCCTTCTGCCATGGCATTTCCACCTTGGTGGCTCAGTTGACCATGGACTGAAGCCTTTGCGACCGTGACCAAAATAAATCTTTCCTTACTCCTTTTTTTCTGTTATTTGTCCATGGTGACAATTAGCTGACCAACACACATACAGTGGTATCTCATCGTAATTGTAATTTGCACTTTCCTGAGTCCCTTCTCTTAAATGTCTTGCTATGTGCTTATTTTCTTTGGGGGAGTGTCTTAGGTCTTTTGCTGATACTATTTTTTATTGGGTTGCCTGCCATTTTTTCCTTTTTATCGCATTAACTCATTATCTATTCTAGACAGTAGTCCTTGTCAGATATTTGCCTTAGAATTATCTTCTCCAACATTGCGATTTGTCTTTTTACTCTCATGATGTGTCATTTGCTGAATCTAAGTTCTTAGTTTTAATAAAGTCTAATATATCATCTTTTCCCCTTTATGGTCTGTGCTATCATGTGTTCTATTTAAAGAATGTTTCTCTGCCCCAAGGCTAGGAAGATTTTCTCTTTTATTGTCATTAGAAATGTTGTTTTAATTTTCACCTTTCACAATAGGATCTACAAACCACTTGGAATCAGACTTTGCTGCAATGTGTGACAGCGTCACCCTCGTCAAAAGTCAAGGAACTCTATACATTGTTTGTCGTGTGCTTTCCATCTTGTTTTACCAGCTCTTATTTGTCTATTATAACATTTTTATGTCACAAGAGTTTATGTGATGTGGGGGGAGGTTTCTAATGGGTAGAAAGCAGGGACCCTACTATGGGGAGGTAAGAAATCAGATGTGCCTTGTACAGGTGCCAAGTGCCACAGTGAATGTGAGCCTTATGCGTCATAAATACAAACTAACTTAATAACCACAAGAATGAAAGTGGGGAAAGGGGATTAGAGATGGAGGGAGCGAGATGGGTGGGCAGAGGATGGGATTTATACAACAACAAGCTGTGTTATGCACTTGTACCTCTTCTGCAACATGAATGCAAACGTCATGTACTACAAACATTTAAAAAGACAACAGCAGCAACAACTCACATCGCACAAGGCAGCCTCATGAGCAGCCAGAGCCCCAGAGGTCAGCAGTGCTGAGATTGGGACTCCTGGTCAGTTGCCACCCTGCACTCCCCACCAGGCTACACGCTCTGTCACGGCCTTCAGTCCTACCCCGCTCCAACCTGGGGCTCTGTCCGAGCCTGCCATGGCTTTTCTTTTGCCTTTGTTTTTCCATGTAAATTTTGGAGCCATCTTGTCAATTTATAAAAAACATTTGTACTGGGACTTCCGATGGGATTGTATATTATCTATACATTGATTTGGGGGAAAAAACAATAACATTCTAAAAACAAATCTTTTAATTCATGAACACATCCTTCCAGTTTTCCAGGTCTTTTAAATGCTCTATGTTTTTGCATTTTTCTCTGTAGAAATTATGCATATCATTTTTATGCATGTCTTTTGTTAGCTTTATTCCCAGAGAATTGATATTTCTGCTTTCTTTTTTTTTTTTCAAATCGGCTTTCTGTTGTTATGACAAAGTACCCGAGGAAACAATTTAACCACTTAACAGTTTACCGCAGGTGCCACTCAGGCAGCAGTGTTTGTTTACGGACTACCTCATACTATCTCAAGCGTCTCTCAGGCAGGTGTCATTTCAACCAGTTGATTCTTGTATCAATAAAATTGTCATTTTAATATTTCCTGTCATTTTATCTTGTAAAAATTAATAAAAATATACAATTTTTGATCATCCTGTATTTAAATAATTGGACTGGTAAGTTGTTAAAGGGAGCAAAGGTTTATTTTTGCCTCACAGTTTTAGAGGTTTCAGTCTATCATCAACTGGATTGTTATGGCCTGAGTCTCGATGTCCCCCAAAGGCTCATGTGGCCATAGGTGGGGCTGGATCTAGCATTGCAATGCTGTGAGGCTGGGAGAGATTTGTGGTTCAATGGTAGGATTAAGGCAGCCTCACCCTGTGTGTGAGTGCTACTTGCCCTAGGGGTCGGTAACCTAGATAAGATATAAGGAGCGGAAGGAAGGTTGTTGCTTGTTGCTTGCCACTTGCTGATTCCTGCTTTTGCTGCCTTCTGCATTCAAAGAACTGTTTCTCCTCTGTGATACCCCTCCGCCATGCCACACATCGTCAGAACCAGCCCACGATGGATTGAAACCTCTGCAATTTGTAAGCTAAATGAACGTTTCCTCCTTTAACTTTGGGTATCCAGTATCTTGTTTTAGCAATGAGAAAAGTAACTAAGACATGGGTCCATTGTTTTAGGCTGTTGAGAGGCAGAAACCTCATGGTGGGAGAGCATGGCAGAGGGAGAATTCTCTCCTATGGTAGCTGGGAAGCAGGGAGCAGGAAGCCTGTCCTGGGGGCCTCCTCCCTCTTCCTCTTTCATTGCACCCAGCCTATTGGACAGTGATACGTGCATTCAAGGTGGTTCTCCCCACTCGGATTTGCTGTTCCACATGCCAATCATCTCCAGAAACAGCCTCCCGGGACAACCCAGAGGCATGCTTCATGGATTTCTTAGGTATTTCTCAATGTAATCAAGTTGACAATCAAGATTAATCATCAAAATAGTAAAAATTTGTTACTTTTTAAAAATTTCAAATTCTAGCTACTTGTTACCAGTACATAAAAGGCAATTACTTTTCATAAGCTGATGTGTATGTAGCAGTGCACCTAAATTCTCTTACTAATTCTATGACTTTATGGGTCCTTCTGGCTTTTCTACTTATCAATATTAAGATAGTTTTTTTAAGTTGTTATATTTACTTATTCATTGCCTTGATTAGGATTTTTAGAGTTTTAGGTAATGACTATCACTGCCTTGTTCTCCATCTTGGCAGATAGTTTCCAGCATTTCACAATTAAGTGTCATGTGTATGAATTTTTGTAAACCTCTGTGGTCATATTATAGAAATTTCCTTCTATTCTAATTTGGTACTCATTCTTTTATATTATGAGTGGGGTTTAATCTTGGAAGCTTATGCTTATGTGATTATATAATTTCCCCTTCATTCTGCGAATTAGGTTGGGTAGTGCAGAACCAAAAGGTTGGCTTTTTCTCTCAGCTCCCATGAGGTGATCTCCAAGTCCAACAGCCAGGACTTTGAACAATCCACAATGTGGTCTACTGTGGAGAATCTGGGACAGAGCATGCCTCACACTGACCTCTGCGGGAATCAGAGACTGAGGGCCTTAGCCAGATTCTCCAGAAAAGTCTGGAGACTTATAATCAGTATGTGAGGAAGCAGCATTTAAAACTCCAAACTCTGCAGGCTCAGGTGCATTTCCTGCTTGGCAACACTCTAGTGAGTCATCGTATCCCAGAACCACTGGGGAGAAGTAAAGGACTCCAAGGGGAGGGCATGGCCAGGAGCTTCGCAGACCCTCCATCCCAGGTGCACACCATGCACCCCTGCTGCATCCTTTCATTATAATAAGACTGTGGTCCTAAGTATAGGGAGTTACTACTGAGTTGTTTGAGTTGCAGACACTCCCGAATCCGTAGTCAGGTAATCAGGACTGAGGGTGACCCTGGGGCCCTGAAGTGAGGTGGGTTTGTGTAGGACTCTTCCTGCCTGGTAAAGTGTGGCCCTGTTCTGGAGATTTGGTAGAAGCGGTCATAGCAGGGTGAATTACACTGAGGTTTTACAAATGTTACAAGTATCTGGAAATAGGCTGCATTTCTAGAATATATCCAACTTGGCCATAATGCATTATTTTTTTAACTTTTTTTGTGTGTGTATGTTCAGAAAATATGTGGTAATATTGTGGTAAGGGGTTTGTATTCACAGCTTTTGTCTTCTCCTTTTTAGCTTGTTATGCATTCTTTTGCTATTATTTTAATAAGCTAGACATTAGAACATGTACCCTTGAGCCATTACAGCGTACCTGTCTAGTATAATTACCACTTTGCTACTTCCCAGACAACTCAATTACTTTCGAACACTAACTAATTAGCATCTCTTCCTTTTGGTCTTATTGGTGCATTTTACTTTGAAATATATTTAGAATTATATATATTTCTAAATATATTTCAAAAGCCATAAGACCCCATTATTATTATTATTTACTCATAGTAATTCTTGAGATTGATCCAGATACCCATGTACTGTTTTATATAGAGGTCTTTCTGAATTTCTGTCTTTCTTTGTGGGATCATTTTTATATCCTTGTAGATACCTCTTTCTTATCTTAGTTGTAGCTGTTGGATTTTGTTTGTCAGAAAACATCTTTATTAGTCCTCATTTTTTAATGTCATTTTCATGGAAATAAAATTCTCCGTTGTACATTGGTTTCTTTCATTGCCTTACAAGTGTCATTCATTTTTCTAAGGTTCCATCCTTTCTACTGAGAAGTCAGCTGTCATTCTTATTTTCAAGGCAGTGCCTCATAGTTCTGGGGACCTTTCTGTATGTCTTAAGAATCTAGTTCAGCTCTCCTTTTATTTAATCTTTTGTTCTATTGCTACTTTTTGTCATAATGTATTTTTTTCTGGTTACTTTAAATTTTTTCTCTTTGCTCTAGGTGCTCAAGAATTTCATTAAGATTTTGTAGTTATAATTTTCTTTTTATTTAACTTTCCCAGGGTTCATAATATTTTTAGTATATACTTTTATATTTTAATCAGATTTGCAGTATTATTACCTCATCAAATAGAACTTCTTTCCCCATTTTTCACTTCATATTTTTGGAAATCTAGTTATATGCATTTATCTTACAATATGTACTTTCTATCCTTTTTTCCCACTTACCTGTATTTTCTCTTTAATCATTCGAGCTATCCTCTTTTTAGTTATGTGTGATCAGCTGTTAGACTCATTAATTGAGAATGCAACTTCAGTTATTGAATTTTTCAGTTCTAGAATGTCCAGTTGGCAATTCATATATTCTAATTCTCTAATAAAGTTCTCCATTCTGCTGTTTTCTTGAGTAATGGTCATAGATACTTTAAAATCCATACCTTAATGACTATAATACATAGATCACCCATAGATCTATTTTCATTGTCTGCTTTTCCTCTCTGTATTATTTCATGATTCACATGCTAATTTGTTATTGTTTTGACTGATTGATGGTCTGCAGCCTGCATTTGACATTGCAATCCTCCAGAGAAGAATCTTATTTTATTTTAGCTTACATTAGGCAGTTACATTAGGGGAAGACCTTAAACCAAGTCAGAAATGGTTTTGTTACACCAAGACTGAGTTTTTATTGCGTTAATGTCTTTTTATTCCTGTTTGCTCCTTTTCTTTGATGAATTTTGAACTTATTTCACCTTCTTAGCAGTGTGAAGTTGCTGAAAGTAATAAGTTTCCCCAACATCTAGATCAGAGCTCTGCTTGTCTTCTTAGCCTTTCTCTAGCCCCTATACAAATTGGCACAAATCACAAGGGGAACAAGGGCAGCATGTTGGTTTCACATTTCTGTTGTCCTCTCTCCAAGGTCTTGGATTTCTATATCCTAGTAGCCTTGGCGTTCTTGAGTATAACGTCCTACCCACTTCACAGTGTTGGGGATTGAACCCAGGGCCTTGTTATACCAGGCAAGTGCCCTACCGCTGGGACACATCCTAGCCCTTCCATGTGTAATATCCCTCAGCCCTAAACGCTCCCACTTGCTGCTGTCTTTCTCCTCGTGTCTGCAGCATTTGCCCGTGCTACTCGCAAACCAGCACATCCACCAGGTGAGGAGCAGTGGAGAATACTGGCTTCGCCTAAATATGTCTTCTCTATCCCTGAGATCTTGGATTGTTCCTCCTTATTGGATACTTCTCTCTACTTTTGGAAGGAAAGCATATTTATGTAGAAACCAGCTTTTTAATGCATGTATTATATCTTGTTTTTCAGTGAAATATTTGTTTTGCTGCAGACTGGTCCTTTATATCATTAGCCAGCTGACAAAATATCTCACCATAGTCACCTGAATTCTTACAATACAATAGCCTATGTAACAAATAAATATGTTTTGTTGTTATAGGCAACAGAAACAAGTTCTCTCTAATTTAAGCAAACAAGATTTTAAAAACTACTACATTTTTGGGTTGGCACGACTGTGACCTTCGCACTGTGGGTCTGAGGCTCTGGTAGGGAAGGTTGTAGGCCCAAGGTCACAGAGGGGACAGGCAGTGGTGTGGTGGCCCAAGGCAATGCTCCCTGGCTCCTAGACCCTGCTGCACATTGCAGAGCACTCACATTAACACAGCAGGGGAGGAAGGGCTGCTTTGCTAATAGCACTGTTAACAAGGACTCTTTTCTTGGGCTGCGGCTGTCTTCTTTGCTACCTTAAACCTCAGGTCATAGTCTTGCTCAACTCAGCAATAAATGTGTTGATCATTTAAAGAAAATCTGTCTAAAAACTGGCAATACAAGGTTAATTATCCCCAAAGTCATGTAATCCTGCTTATACCCTTTGGAGGCTGATGATGTCAAGAGAATAATAACCGAAGTGTGTTCAGGACTCCAGGAACAGGGAGTCTTGCTGGTAGATCATCCTTTGATGGGAAAGGAGGCTGCCCCCCAAATGGGAATAACCATCTTTGGCTGGGAGCCAGATTGCCTGTTCAGGAACTAATGATTTCCCTCAGAGCCAGCAGAACCTGGCAGAACCAGAACTGAGATGAAGATCAACCAGGACACAGTTTGGCCCAAACTCCTTAACCACACAAACCCCTTGTCCCTGCTCATGTTCCTTCTTTAGTTAGTTCTGAAGCTCTGGTCTCTACCCTGAAAATAGGGCTTAGGACCCAGGCCCCTTGTTTCTTCCCAGTGAGGTCACACTGAATAAATAAATCCACTTTTAACTTCACTGTGTGTGTCTCTTTCTGAGCGGACTCTCCAGGGCTGGGTGTGTTGGGACCCCGGAGTCAGGACTGTTGTGATCCAGAACTCTGGTAAGAGTTATGTAGATTCACATGTGAGTGTAAGAAATAACGCAGAGATACCACAGTAGTATCTTGAAAAAGCACAGTATAATGTCAAGACAAGCCTGTTGAGATTGTTACATACACCTGGCTTTATTTTTGTGGCATCAGTTTAACATGTTACCTCGTATGCCCGTGTGTGTGTCTGTGTCCTCCTAAAATTCGTATGCTAAAGTCTTTGCCCATGATGTGGTGGTGTTAGGAGGTGGGGCCTCAGGAAGTGGTGAGGTCATGAAGACCATTGTGTTGCTATCCAAACTGGGCTGGTGTCTCATGAAGTCGAATAATGAAATCACGGACCAGGAGAAGGTCAAGGAGAGTCTTCACTGAAGCTAAAAGAAGAAAGGCAGCTCCTGGAAGTGGGGCACCAGGTGGGCTCTACGTCTTTCTGGTAAGCAGAGTGTGGGATTTTGCCCTTCGGAACAAACCCTGGAGAGCTCCTCTGCCCTCTGTGATCCACATGAACACCAGTGTGCAAACAGGAAGAGGGACCTCGCCAGAACCCAGCCATGCTGACCCTTGCTGTAAGACTTCTAGCCTTCAGAACTGAGAAAAATTCCTATTTCCAAGCCACCCAGTCAATGGTACTTTGTTATAGCAATCCTACCTGACTGAATCATGCTCAAGTGTGCTGCGCGGTTTGTGTACCCCGGCTCAGAACATGACACCTCACAGCAGGCACCTTGGCATATCACGTGTTTTGAGCTGACAGAGACCGGGGGTGCTCTTTGAACTTGTCCTGTCCTCCTGTCTCTCAATTTTCTTTCTCCCCACACATGGTGTTCTAGGCACTAGAATACCTCTCTTCAAGAGGAAGCCTTAAAATCTAACTTGGTTACTCTCTGACCTCCTTCCTCTGCCCTGAGAATCCTCATATGACAGGTGTTGAGGCAGATAACCTGGGGAAAGGATTGCCTTAGAGAGATGAAGAACAGAATACCCAAAATTGGCTGCTCTGAGGTTGCCCTGAGCTTGCCGGCTGGACCACATCCCTTTGTATCCAATCATGTTTCTCTACAACTGTCCACTTCTCCCGTAAGACTCATCCGACAGCATCAAAGTACACACTTTCCCCTGGCCCCCTAAGTATCATTATGTGTATTAACATGTGTGATCAGAAACTGGGTAGCCTTTTGAGATGGGCTTGTTGCACTCAGTGTAATGTCTTGACAGCCCACTTCTTCCTCAAGCTTTTGCATTCGTCCATAGTTCATTCCCGTGCACTGCTGAGTAGTATTCTGCATGGACTTACTTTTGTGTTGAGGGAGATGCTCTATGGAAGTGCTTTGCACCAGGACTGCAGCTGCTGTTGTCCGTGCAGACACAAAATGCCATTTCTAAAAATGACGCTGAGCTACACATGCAGCCTTAGGACTCAGAGACCCTCGGTACCCAGCCTAAGTGTTCAGGTGTGAAGTGGTGGAGTCCAAATTGAGGGATCCTTCCTTACCTGCATCTTCTGGACTTTAAGGAATGGATCAACTCCAAATTCCTGAGACAACAGAGGCTAAGCCACTGAGCCATCGATTAGCATATCTATGGCGAGGCTGTGTCATTCAAAGAAGGTCTGTTCTGTCAAGGAAGCTGAGCCTGCAGGAATCCCACTGGCAAAGACTCTGAGGAGAGAGGCTCCAAGCCTCTGGGGGTGGAAGAGCTTTGACTATTGTACTGGGCCAGATCCGCAAAGCCTGTCAGGCAAGGCTGTTGCTTCTTAGCCATGACACTAAGCATCTATCCCTGACTCCCCCTAAGTCTTCCTGGCCCCTGGTAGGCTCCAGGCTGTTTGTGATTATCTGTGAGGCCCCACACTGGTCTGTCTGCTGCAGATAATGCAGGAACCATAGCGATGTTAACTCAGTGTGAACTTCTCATTTTAAAATCAAACCGTGACTCTGAATCTGAGCTGGTTCCCTATGGCCCTGGTGATTGAAGGGCTTGGTCAGGCAAGGACAGGTTTTCCTCCCTGTGAAGCCCTCTGGTGCATTACCTTGTGTCAGTCCTGCTCAGTCCTGCCAGGTAAGTTCACTCATGTTCCAGAATCAAGGTCACCTTTTACAGGGCTTTGTCACTCACTCCAATCCACAGCTAACAAGGGGCAACACGAGGACTCGAATCCAGGGAGATTGACTCCAGAGTCTGGGTTCTTGACACAAAACTATGGCTCTCAGTGATTCTAAGTTAAAACGTGGGTGTTTGGGTTTTATGCATCTGAGAGTCAGGGACCACCATGAGGACAAAGGGCAGGTACCTTCCTGGGGTCCTAATGCAGGGCCCTTTAAAAGTATCTTATATGTTTTTCCCCACACCCTGAGACCTCCTAAATGGCAGGATGGTGCGTGTTTCCTCTCACCCTCATCCAGGTTTTCTCTTAGTAGCTACAGTTGTCTTTCCTTATTACATGGCCAGATATTTATGCTGGTTGAGGGCGCCCCTGTGCAGAAAGGAAGTGTGTCTGTCTCAGTGTAGCAGGTGGGTTGGGAGGGCTGGAGAGCTCCTGGGGTAAACTGTTCCTGGGATACTCCTGTTCCTCCAGGCACAAGAAGGAAGATATCCTTCAAGTATGTGCTGAGAACCAATGACAAAGCCCTATCCTGCCTGCAATCTCTGCAGGGGAAGCAAAAGCTTGCTCCTCTGGGTTTCTCTCTTCATCTCAAGCTGAAGTCCCTTCCCCTCTCTTCCTTTTCAATTGAGCTTTGCTTGAGTCCTCACACTTCGTGGCCTTGTTTTTAATTTCTGTGATCACCGGGTCAGAGACCCCACGTGTGGTGTCGTGGCGGCTGTGGAAGCCCAGCTTATGTGAGTTTGCTGCTGGGAGAAGGATTAGTGTTTGATCGGTAAAGCCAAGGGCCACAGCCTGTGCCAGGTGCACCTGCCGGGATAATGCTGGGGCCCCATGAAGTGATGGGGTGGCCCGCAGTTTGGACAGGGCTCCTGCCTGAGGCCTGACAGACCTGACCTGACCGCATGGCGTCAGTTAACCGATAGGTGCCGCATGAGTAAGGGACACGTGGGAATGGGCCAGTTTTCCAAATCTCAGGACATTCACGGCACCGGTCCCTAGAGGCCCAGTCTGCCTGCCCTTGACTAGAAAGTCCTTGCTGTACTGTGAGCACAGCAGCTTTGGAAGGACAGGCCTGCTGTCTGTTCCTACTTTCTGCTTTCTCCCTGCCTCCTCCTACCTCCTCTGCTCAGCTCATCCAAGTGAGCACCTTCCCAAATCTTTGGAAGGGATGCTGTCTGATTCATGAATTGTTAGTAAAATCCAACTCAGTTTTTAAATGTTGTCGAAATTTTGTATATTTATTTATTTGCAGTGCTGGCGATCACACCCAGGGGCCTCACCCATGCTAGGCAAGCACCACTTGACTGTTCCGCTACATCTCTAGACTAAAATGCTATTTTGTAAGAAGAACAGCACCAGCAGTAACAGGAGTAAGAGTTAAGGAGCTCACACTTACTGAGTGACTGTGGGCTAAGGACTGTTCTTAGCTCATTAATCTGCAAAACAAGCATTTGAGATAAAACGATAACACCAGCTGCCTTTTACAGATGAGGAAACTGAAGACCGGCGAGGTTAAGTACTTCACCCAAGGCCACAGTGGTGAGAAAAAGAGTCAGGATTCAAACTGGATCACACTGGTGTGGAGCACCTGTCAGTCACAGTCCTATGTCCTCTCCATAATGGAGTCCAGAGCAGCAGCTCTCATCCCACGTGTGGTTGCTGCCTGGGCACTGAGGGGAGGGCACTGCCAGCTGCTCTCCTGGGTGACAGAGCTCCCCACTAGATAAAATTGCCCTAACCCCGCATCCTCAGTGCTTCTTCTGGGAAACAAAGACCCAACTTTCCCACGGCAAATCTCTCCCACTTCTCGTCCTTCCCACTGGGAAATTTAAATCTGCCAATGGATTTAAACCTCACCTCTGGCTGCAGCCAATCACCTGCCTCCACTGTACCCCTCCTTATAGGGGCCCCTGGCCCATATAAAACCTTATCCAGGCAGCCTCTCCCTACTGCTCTTGCCATTATCCAAGATATCCCTGCACCCTGTCCTCTACACTCCGTCCTCCTAATAAAGGCCTAATTTCAGGTGTTTGTGTCTCGGACACAATTCCCCTCCTGTCACTGAGAAGGGAAATCAGTTGCCTTTGGGCATCTAGAAAGATTCCAGCTGTCCCTTCTCAGGAGAGAGGGCTCATCCAACCTGGCCTATATCCAACCTAGGACACAGCTCTGGTCAGCCTAAGATGCCAGGGCTATTGTATTGCATGGGGGCTGGGGAACCAGGTGGGGGAGGCAGCAGAGTGGAGTGCCCAGGTGGGGCCAGGTGTAGGAGCCCGCATCAGGCACCTCATGAGGCTCAGGGCACCTGGCATAAAGCAGGTTAACTCTTTTCTCTGTTTTGTGTCATTTTGGTTAAACGCTAAAACGTGGAGGAGAGAGAGGACTCAATGAAATTTCCCAGCTTGAGTTCTCATGCCTCAGCAGCACCCCTGTTAAACAATGGTGTAGCACCAGACTGCCAGCCTCCCGGCCTGTGCCCAGGGGCCAAGGGCAAACCCACAAAGGAAGATGTCTGAGTGCAAGGAGAAGGCACATGGAAGTCGGGGTGCCACTCAGCCAAGCCCCTCTAGCAGTGTGCAAACCACAGCAGCCACGCTGGCTGAGAGAGGCCACCGCTGGGGTGGAGACTACAGAAGGAAGAGTGGTCCACAGAGCCTCTACCAGGTAACTGATGTAAGGTCCATCACCTCAGCCAGCTCTCAGCATCAGGAAAACCCAACTTTCCATCCCTGGTGTTGATATGATGAAAGCATGCTGTCATACTTTTGGCATTTTAATTTTGTTTTCTTTATATTGCATGCACACAAGCTAGAATCATCAATTTCCTTTCCCATTACTTTTTAATCTCCACGCTCTCATTTTCTTTCAAATCCAGTGACGTGCAAGACACGTGAATGAAAATGCACCTGTAGCAGAAGTGCCAGACAAAGTACCCATATGCAAAAGTTGTCCCAGAAATTCCCCAAGAATTCAAACTAAAAATCAGGATGTCTCTGAAAGTTTGCGAAGGTAGCAGTTCCTTGAAAGGTAAAAGGAGATGAAACAAGTTCAAAGATATTTCAAAAGGAGGGACTTCAAACGAGACATTTCCAAATGGCTCCTTTGGTCCTAAGGAACGGATATTTGCGCAGAGCGGCCCGCTGGAGGCACCTGTCCCCTGACACTGCCGTGTCAAGGTGAAATGTCTGTGAGCTTAAGGAACCGTGGTACATATTTAGATCCACTAAAGCCAGCAGCCCAGACACTATATGGGGAGCAGCTGCTTTTAATTTTTGCAAGCCTTTGAAATCATCAACAGGATGCTTTTGCTCACCACTAAAACCCAAACTTTGCACAAAAGATGTTCTCTATGTGATGTCCCCAAAGAGCAGGAGGTGGCAACTGCTGCCTGCCACACCCCTCCCCAGGCCTGCCCGAAGCCTTGGTGGGAGGTAAGGCTACAGCAAGGAAGCATCTAGAGCTGTATTAAGACTTCAGGAAGGAGTGGACTACAAAAAGAGCTTTTAGTACCCCAGCCCCTGGGCGTGGGGTGGAAGAAGACGGTCCAGCATAATTTTCTATTTTTAAGGAGAGAATTGTTCTGTGTTCATATGAGAGAAGCCCATTTGCCTCCCTGAGAGTCGAATTTGTACACTCGGTCTCTTGGAAACCCTGCACAAAAGGAACTTTGTCAACTTAGTGAAAACCGGCATGGCCAAGGAGCCCTTTGTTTCAAGGAATCTACATTTTGGAAATGCTCTTCCTGGATTTTGCGTTTGTAGTTGGGCTCTCATCACAAGGAAAGCACCAGGTGCTGCTCTCTGTGGCGAAGGCTTCCTGGAACAGGTTTTCCACCTGAGGTTGCCATGTTCTCAAAAGCAGAAGGATGAGGGAACTCACTGTGTGCAGGAAGGAAATGCGTGTGCAGTTTGCAGCTGTCACATTTGGCGTCACGCAGATGACCTCACCCGGCACAGCCAAGGTCACCATGTCTCCTCCTCAGATACTGATGAGCCCTTCAGTCAGCACACTGGCCAGGACCCTTTAGGTTCAGGAAAATCTAGCAGCTCGATGGACTGGTTCCTGGTACGTGGGTCAGCTCCAGAGGAGTGGGAATGCTTGCTTGGCAGCCAAGAGGGCTCCCTACTACCTCAAGGCCGAGAAGGGGTCCAGTGGCTGGAGATAAGCTTCTTCCTCCTGCCTCGCCATCGGCAGTACTCAGCAGAACCTCATCAAGACACCAGATGACGGGAGAGAACTGCTGACGTAAACCGTGGTCGACGTGTCAGGAAGGCAGTCTCTGACCATAGGCGTAGGTGCTGCTTGCCCTCTACCTCACTGCTTTGGAAATCAAATGATGGGGCCCGGGAGCTCCTTAGAGAGGAGAGGTGCCGTGAAGCATTGGCAGAAATCAGGTGCTGGTTCTCCAAGACCAACCACAGCCCAGTACAAACGCCCAGCCTGACCCAGCCTTCCTTCCTGCCGGGCTGTGGGCCTGCTGGGGGGAGGGAAGCAGCTCCCTGTGGCCACAGGGTGGCGCTGTGACAAGAGAAAGCATGGGCCTTGCTGGAAGACAGAGGTGTCCCAGGCAAGTAGCTCCATCCAGACGGACGAGGCTGGTGCGCCGGAGCTGCCCGAGGCCAAGTGTCCTGCAGGAGGACAGGGCTTGTTCTTCCGGCTCGTTCTCGCCTCCTGATTCCGCTTTTTCCTGTGAATCCTGGTAGAAGTGATGCACCTCCAGCCGCTCCTCTGCTGGGTCTGCTGGTCTCCTTCCTGGTGTGTCCTGGTCTGATCAACCCCAGAGTGGACAGCGCAGCTCCAGTGCTCCAAGACGTGGTGAGTCCAAACCGTGGCTCTGTTCTATGCCAGCCTAGTAGCTTTGGGGGACACTTACCCCCCCCATTTTTGTTTTGTTTTCTGATCAATTTTTAATGTTACAACAGGTTAGATTTATGGAAAAGCTGCTGATACAGTACAGAGAGCTTGAGTATCTTCCAGACCCCACTTCCTTATGACTGATGTGTCATGGTTTGGGTCTAGCTGTTTCCTCAATGCCGTACATGGTATAGGTGGGGCTTTTTCAGAGGTGGCCGGATTTAGAGTGTCTAATGCTGGGAAGGAAGGTCTGTGATTACTAACCCAGCCCACCAACTGGCTTGATGCTGCCCTAATCCCAGTAGCCTAGAGTATAAAAGGGGCAGAAAGATGCTGTCAAGGTCCCTTGCTTTCTTGTTTTTGCTGTCCTCTGCTTTCCATCCTCTGCCAGGCCACCCTACCTTGGAGCCAGCCAAGTATAGGCTGAAACCTCTACAAACTGGGGTCAAGTAACTGTCTCAGCATCTAGAGCAAAAGTAACTAAGGCAGTGTTTGTGTGTCTGTTAAGGCTTAAATATGCTTTGCTTTGCTTTTTCTTTTTCCTTTGGTACTGGGGATCAATCTCGGGCCCTTGAGCTTGCAAGGCAGGCAGTGGAACCACTGAGCTAAATCCCCGGTCCTGTTATGGCTTAAATACGAAGTGCTCCCACAAGTCATATTACTGAGTGCTGGATCCCTGATGCACAAAGGGTCCTGAGGGGCGACTGGGTTGTGGCGTCAACTAGATTAACCTATTAGAGAATTAATGAAAGAGCTGGGGAAGCAGGCCATTGCCTTTGAAGGGGGTCTCTGGGACCTGGCTCTTTCTGGCTCTTCCCTTATCTCTGCTTCCTGGCTGCCATGAGGTGAGCAGCTGCACTTCGCCCTGCTCTTCTGCGGGATGTTCTGCCTCACCTGAGGCTCACAGCAATGGAACCTGCCCACCGTCGGCTGAAACCTTGGAAACCATGAGCCAAAGTAACCCTTGCCTCCTTTAGATTGTGTGTCAGAGATTTCCCCCCAGCAACAGGAAGCTGACTAACACAACGTCCCACTTCAATACAGTATGTTTGTTGTAACTAATGAATCACCATTCATGCATTACCCTGAGTTAAAGTCCACACATGTTCGGTGTCCTTGGACTGTTCCAGGATTCCATCCATGACACTGTACCACCATTAGTCACAGGCTCTGGGCTCTGCTTGGGCATTCCTTGTCTGCTGTGACCTTGAGGGTCTGGAGGACAATGTCCTTCTACTGGGATGCATCTGATGACTATCTAAGGGACAGAAAAGGTGTACAGAAGACTCATGTTTTTGAATTTAAGTTTTTCCCCAGTGTCTAACATTAGTGAGCCCCAGTATGGTGGCATAATGGCAAGTATTTCTGCTGGGCTGTCACAATGAACTGTCCCTGAAATGAGCATTCTGTTCTCCTGGAGACCTGCCGCAGGGGCTGAGGTGGGATGGAAGGGGGTTACCAACATAGCTTGAAACTGCTGTCTTCTCGGAAGGCCTGTGAGCTGTGGGTGTACATCCTGTCACCACCCAGTGGTTCATGCAAGGCGGTCCATTCTGGGCCCAGAGCTGTGTTTGTTGCGTGGCAACCCCAAGAAGGAGGAAGGTCTTCCATTGCCAGGGCTCTGGGAGCTGCTCACGGTGAAGACTGAGCCCAGGATAGAGGTAGGCAGGTCAGATTGCCGAGAGCTGGAAAGATGGAGGAGTGAGGCATGGTGCGGGAGTGGAGGTGTGGATGGGCAGGGGAAGCGAGGACAGTGGGGCCATGGGCTGGGCTTTAGCAAGCTGCTCTCTGTGTCCCAAGCCTACCTTTCTTTGTGGGGCTTTCTCCAGCTGTGGGGCACAGCCGGTGACATTTCTGCCTTGTGGGTTCTGCAAAGCTGGACCATTCCTATCCCCACCTGTCAGGCAGAGATTGTGGCTCCGGGCTCTGCTGTCCCCATGGCAGAGCTCCCCTCAGTGACCACCACTGCTCTGAGGGCCAGCAAGGAGCATCTGCTGGTTCAGCGTGGCCCGGTGCAGCCACTTGACATCACTGTTGCACCCCATGGATTGCTTCCAATCCCATGTCCAAGTCAGTTCTTTCTTTCCTGAAAGATACACATTTTAAAATTTAAATGTATCTCTTTAAATGGAACTGTTGTTGTTATCACTGACGTGAAGTTAGTGTCACCCGCCACAAGTTCAACAACGTGGACAATTAAACAAATGTTTGCCCTTGTACCATCTGAAATCTTGCTCCCACCATCAGAGATGGGGTAGTGGGCTTTGCAAAACGGTGGGGATCTTCATTCAAGTCCTCTCTTTTGGTTCCCCACTGGTGCAAGTGCTTTTTTAACTGTTATGATGGTTACACAGGTGACGCAGTCCCGCACAGTGGCAGATTGGGCTTTCAAGTCCCTCTCCCAACCTCCTTCCCATCCACAATGACCACCAAACGCAGAGCTTGAAATCCTTTCAAAGACCCTGGTGGAACAGGCTCTGTCCCTAACAGGTATGGCTGGCAGGAAGAGCCAGGGAGCCCAGGGAAGAACAAAGAGCCTGACTTGAATCAGTCACATCACACATTAGCTGAAAACCCCCATAAGTTGAACAGGACATTATTTATTGTAATTTATGGAAATATATTAGTGAATCTCCTGATGTAACTGAAAAGGCCCAAATTATATTCAAAGGAGAATATTTAATGACATGTTAGAAGGTACTATATTTGAGAGCTATTTGTTAAAGTGCTCCCAATTTTGACAAACATTTGTAGAAGTGATTTTTTTTTAATCTTCAGGGAACAGAAGTAATATACGGGTAAAAACTTAGAGTAATACTCACAAATGACATGGGGAAAAATAAGAATTCAGTATTGACGTATTTTCTCTGCCTTGCATAATAAATAAGGCATCCTTGGCTTATGTACCTAATTATCAGAATTCATTTTTATAAAACCAATGAAGAATGCTAAATCAGAAATTTTGGTAGAATATTAAGTTAAACAGATGGTAAAGGACTCTTACAAGTGCTGATTCATCTAATAAAACCATCTCAGGATAAATAATCTAATTTCATAAAATCAAGGCAGACAGAGTAACGCTGCACCATTTACCATTTTCTTTTCATACACGTTTGTTATTCCAAGAGAAGCTGTCGCCATGAAACAGTGACGCTCATTCCCGCCCTCCCCAGCCTCTGGGAACTTGAATCCTCGTTTCCGTACTTGTGAGTTTGCCCGTGCCAAACGCCTCATCTCAGGGGCGTGGTGCAGCATTTGTCCCTTTGTGTATCTGGCGTATTTCACGTCCTTCATGCCTTCCGCATCCATCCAAGTCATAGCACGAGTCTGGATTTGATTTCCTTTCAGGACAGAGTTACGTTAACGTGCATATGCTGTGTTTTGCTTGTCCGTTATGTATGGTGACTTTTGCACCGCTTTTGCCTTGTGGCCACTGTGAATGATACCTGTATAAATACCGAGTTGCAGGTGTTTGTTCGAGTCTTGCTTGTAATTCTTCTTGTTCTGTACCTAGGAATGGGATTGTTGCAACGGATAATTTTTCTGTGTTTAGCTCTGTGAGGAATGAATGCCTTTGCCATATTCTCATGCAAAAGGAATCATCTGGATATTGGCCTTGCCTGTGAAGTTATGAAGGAGACTAACTTACTTCACTAAAAGATCCGACACATTTGTTCACACACCAGTATCCATTGTGTGCCTCCTTGTTCCGGATAGAGATCTGCACACGGGTCCTGGAGTAGAGAAGATCACAGCCTTTTTCTCAGGGCCCTCACTTCTAACGCGGGAGACCTAAAGAAGCTAGCAAGTTGTGCTCTCGCAGAGTGAGGGGAGGGGATGGAAAGCCATGGGGCTCCTGCTTTGGCTGTGGTGGTGGCAGCGAGGTCCTGCGGTGGTGACAAGAGCAGAAGGCTCCAGGAGTGAGGGGCACTCATGCTGCAGGACCCCGGAGGATGTGTTCCAAGCTCAGTTTGTGAGGTAGGGCAAGACCAGGGGACAGCTGCAGGGGAGGCACGGGAATCGTGGGGCGTCTCCAGTCTCATGAAGACTTCAGAGTTCAGTCTAAGGATGCCTGGGGTTTGGGGCCTGGAGTGACAGGATCTGGGTCACATGAGAGGTCTCCCCGCCTGCTGATGAGAACTGGAGAGGACCAGAGTGGGAGCCGGGTGCCCACCTATAGTCTGTGTTACAAGGCATTGCACCTGTGCCTAGACAGCAGGTGCGCGGGGAGCGTGTCGGGTTGGCATCTGGATTTGACACTCAGGTTACTTTCAAGGAAATTGTACTCTTGCAATATCTGTATTAGAAGGGCTCTGGCGCCAGCCACTCGCCTTTTCAGTCGCCGGACAGGATCGCTGCTCAGCGCACTGCAGGATTATGCACAAATGGCCAGCTAGAGAGCAAGTGGCACGGAGCTGTGCAGTCTCACTGGGACGGCTGCCCAGGGCACGTCTGGGCTGCAGGCGGGGGAGAAGGTCAGACGCCCCTTCCTGAGCTGTGACCCGGGAAAGTATCTGTAAAATTAAGCCTCTGCAATCTTCCTACGAGCTCTGCTTGTGCTGTGTGAGGCTGTGAGGGAAAATGAATGTAAAAGCGGAATTAAGTTAGGAATTTGAAATACTCCTGCCGAACTTGGTGAACAAACCCAACTCCTAGTTTTTGCATGAGAATATCTGGGGTTATAACAAAAATGAAAACTTGGATTTTAAATACTGTGTTTATTCCATCAAGTTTGTATAAACACAGGAGCCAGATGTTTCTGACCAAAATGTAGTGGTGGAAGAGACGATAAAAAGTGAGAAAATAGGTGAATGAGTGTATTTTGAGTACATGCTGCTTTGTGCAGATGAAGAGCTGTTGCCAGATGTGATACAAGGAGTTGACATCAGACAGGTAACACTTGTGTTTAGTTAGAGCAACTTGCCCGTCTGAGTTCCACGATGCCCAGAAGGACAGTTGAGCCGAGTAACTGTGGAATGGGCTATGTGTGCCCTGACCCTTGTTTGTGCCGGATAACCACCGACGTCTGCTTTGGCCCAGGGGAGGAAGTCTTTACGTACTCTCTGGCCTTTCCTACACTGGGGAAGATCAATGACCACAGGGGCATTGTGCATTTTTCTTACATGTCAAGTCTCATCGAAATAATACAGGAATCTTCTGAATTCCAAAAGAACAGGACCAAAAAAAACCTGGAGACAGAAAGTCAATGGAATCCGCCTTTCAGAGGAGCACAGCTGGGGATGGCACATGGGTGGCAAGGGGAAGGCAGGGTCCCAGAGACTCGGGAGGGTGGTGGCGGAGCTTCTAAGGGTTAAGCTGGGGGAAGTTAAACCAGGCTTCAGTTTAGCTAAGGGGACTCCCTGCCTTCCCCAATTGTGTATGGACGAGTGACATTTACGTCAGGCCAACCTAGTCACTGAGTGCTCTGAGGCCACTTTCAGAGGGGCAGCTTGCTTCCACACCAGAAAAAGGATGGGTCCCACCTTCCCCAGTGCTACAGGATACGGGCAATAAATGGCCTGGGTAGCAAAAGGGGGAGCTTAACACATAGACAAGCGAGTGAGCACACGGCATTAGGCGCCTGAGGGAAATGGACACCAGACCAAGATTCCTACAGCAGCGCTGGGAAGAAGTGAGAGCTCACAAAACTGGGCCGAAGAAAATCTCAGACAGAACTCGATGCGCCAGAGAGCGGAGGAGATGGAGGGTGTTGGGTGGAAATGCGTCAGCCAGAGAGCTCAGAAATTGGCCATGGGGTTCTCGACACACGTAGCTGACTGTGTGGGTCCCGAATCGGAACTGACGGAGCTACATCTTCAGGGAGTTTTCCGGAAAGTAGCTGCAATGCATGAAGCGAGATGAGGGAAAAGTTGTGTGACGTGGAGGATGAGTCCAAAAGATCGGCATCTCACGAGAGAGTTCCGGAAGGAAGGAAGAGAAGAAATGGAGAGGAATGCAGAAGACGTGACTGTGATGCTGAAAGCATCGGGAGAAAGGACGGAAGAAAGACCCGCCTGCACGTGTAGAGTTCAATTTCAGAAAGCCAAGGAGGAGGACACCCAGACCTCCCAGAGAGAAAAGTGTGGTTTTATGCATGCTCAGGAGCAAAACGCAGATGGCATTAGACTTCTCCTGGCCAGCATCAGACGCCAGGAGACAGTGGGGCTCCCCTTCCCACTTCCGGGGAAGCAAGCGGTGTGCACGCGGTCTCCTGCCCGGCCCAAATTGTATTCACGCGCTAGAGCAAAATGAAGACATTTTTAGATATGCAAAGACTCGGAAAGTCTGCCTTCCGGAGATACTCTGAGGATTGCTTGACTGTGTCCTCCAGCAGCATGTATAATAAATGCAAAACAAGTCCATGTTTACCAGGCAATTCAAATAACAGAAATGCACAAAGCAGAAAGTGAGTTTCCCATTGCTCTGGCTGTCCCAGGCAGTCACTGCTAAAAGCATCAGATCAGTTCAGGATGTATTTTTTCCAGATATGGGGTAGGTGCAGGCCAGCAGTTCATTTTCAAGAGTTGTACTTTATAGGAACACGTGCCTTTGCAAAACCACACGTCCCACGTACTGGTGGCAAAGCTGCTTTTGCAATTTAAAAATCTTACAGTGGGTTACCACTCCACTTCCTCCTTGGTGGAGTTTGCACAGGCTTTTGTGTCACCGAGGTCCTTAATATATTTAACAGTCTCCACTACTAAATGTTCAGATTGCTGTCACGTTGCACTACTAAGTGGACACGGTAGTAGCAGTGAATATCCCTTGGACTTTTTTCCCTGCACATGAGTGATATCTATACAGGTTAAACTCCTAGAACTGGAATAACTGCTAGATAAAAAGGAATGGGAACATTTTTTTTTAAAAGCCCTGATAGATCTTGTTCTTTTTGCAAAATAGTCATAGCCATTTATTTTTCGGATGACTGAGTTCCACATCAGGCCCTCGGCGAGGTGGGAGCCCTCCGTCTGGGATTAGACTGGGCGGCCGCATCCTGCCCGGGCTGCAAAGTTTCTCCTACAGATGGCGCTGTTGCCTTGCGCTCCTGCCGCTCTGGCGGAGGGAAAGGGCTGTGATTATAAAACAAGAGGAAATCAAGCTGCACGCGCCAAGTGGGCCGCAGCGATTTTTATGTCTGTGCCGAGCCAGTTCAAATCTATGCTTCCTCACCTTCCTGGCTGTAAAACTCAGATAACTTTGTGATCCACCATTCTTCAGAAGGGGAAAACAATGTTATATTTAACCATCTTTTCTGAAATCGTTAGAAATTTGCACTGTGAAAACAAGTCTTTGAGAACTTCCAGCGGCGTGCGGTTGGTGTACTTCAGGGAGAAGAGATAATTCGGGGTTTAGCTTCATAGTTTTTTTCATTTTCTCTTCTTCGAAACAAACAAACAACACCCCCTCCACACACGCACCCCAGACACGCAGACTCTTGCTTCAAAGGGAACAAGGGACAGGGAGACCGGTGCGACCACCTTGCAGGTCCAGGGGCCCAGTGGGGTCTGGCCCTGTGCACCCTGGGGTCTCTCCTGGGGCAGGAGCCCGACCGAAGAGTGGGGACCACTGCCCAGCGGGCTTCCTGGGCCTTATCTGCCACGAGCACAGGGACCTCAGCATCTAAGTGGCGACCACAAAGCCAAGAAGTGTCGAGCTGCCCTCGCTCCGGCAGGAACCTTGGAACCAGGAACCAGGAACCTTGCTCATTCTGCAGGTAGTGCGAGAAAGCAGCGCTGCCCTGTCCTCGGGCCTCTGGTCCTCTCAGAGCGGATGGTCCCCTTGGTACAGAAGGCCGGGAGACGCCATGGTCCTGGTGAATCCCAGGGGAGGGAAGGGATTAAATTAGGAGCAATAGAGCTAAGCAGGGAGCAGTCCCCCCAGCAAGCCACTGCTTCCCCAGTCACCGGTCTCTGAGTGGGGTCCCGGCTCTTCCTCCTGTAGGAGGCTTGTGTTCGAAGGCTCAGACCTGGAAGGCTGCTGTGGCTGCAGTGTGGAGAGCTGCTTTCCTGTAACAGGTTTCTTCTACAAGTTACTCATTCTTATGGGATGGAGTAGTTCGCTGTTTCTCTAGCATTAAGGCCCGCATTAGTGAAGCAAGCTCTCTGGGAACCATGAAAACAACATCTCAAAGTGAAATCACACAGAAAATTGGACCGATTTTAGAGTATGGGTTGGGGCTGAGTATGCAGCCCCCAGGGACATTGAGCGGGCACCACATGTGGCTGGACGAGGCAGCCTAGAGCTCCTTCCAGCACCAAGTGAGGGACAGCACCCAGGGGACCTGAACTGGGTCGGGCTGGACCTGATGTCCAGAAGCCCAGGCTTGGTCACGTTCTCAGCACTTCGTGCAGGTTGCTCGTTCACCCCTCGCTCCGGTGTCCCACTCTGCGCCCATCCCGGGGACACCGGGCAGCTCTGAGGAGGTCACCCCTCAGCCTGCTGTGGGGGTCCAGGTGCCCCGCCCTCAGAGCTTCTGCTCACACCTGCTCACCTCTGGCACCTCCGTTCTGGAAGCTCGAGCCACATGTCCGAGGAAGGGGTTGCGCTCTGGTGCCACCCAAGTCCCTGCCCCTCCACTTGGCTGCCCTGCTCTGGCTCTCACGTTGGGAAGAGGTCAGCAGACGGAGGTTCCAAGCGCCCCTTCTCCGGGCTCACACTCTCACGGTGGGATTTCTTGTTATCTGAGTGTCCCTGTCTTCCTTCTGCCATACCCTTTCCCTTCTATCTGTGGCGTCTCCTGCACCTTGAAAGCCATTTCTCTGGGGCTCCTGTGGGGTAATCAGGCTCATAGGAACGGCTCCCGCCTGCTCTTGTTGCCCTCTGACTCCTTCTCCTGAGCCCGCCCCACCATCAACACTCTCCATACCATTGATGCTGGAGAGTTTCTATACCAGGATGGAAGATAAGTACTCCTCTGCCTGGGAAGCAGTGGTGCTGTGCTCTGTCCCTAATCTGCAGTCCGAGTCTTCTTCCTCTTCTCGCTCTTGAGGTGGTGGCTGCCTAGATCCCCTGCAGAAAGACTCCAAGGCCAGGTCAGGCTTCCTGGACATCAGGGCTTCCTGGAGCTCAGGGCTGTGGTTGATTAGTAATGTCTGCCCAGGGCACAGGCCTGGTGAGTAGGGACATATCTGCTGGTCTCTCGAGCATGCTGTGCCTTTGGGGAAGTTTGAATTTTGCAAATGTTTCTTTTTAGTGTGTGATGTCTCCCCGTTTCAATCACCTTGCATATCCTGCGCCATCCTTTAAGGCTGTCTTCGGCAGAAGTCACCCCTTGGAAGCTGCAAGTGACCTCCCCACACGCTGTGTCTCCACTTGCTGCCCCAACCCTTTGTGTACCTGCTTGGTGGCCCTTACTTCACTGCCCTGTGATCACCTGAGTGCCCTTCCTGAAGGCACTGGGGTCCCTGAGAGCAGAGAGGGTTTTGGAAATGACATATTCCCAGGACCTGGCACATAATCAGTATTCAAAAATGAGTGTTGGATTTTGCAAATCCACATCCTTCATATCTGCCGTTAAAATCAGCACAGGATAGCACAATTAAATGGGGTTCTTATTTAACTGTACAAAAGGTTTCTTTCACCTGGCTCAACTTTCATGAACGAGTAAAGAGAAAGAAATTAAAATGTAGAGATAGCAGGATTAGGTTGAGGAAAAGAAATTAACTGTCAGTAGCTTCAGGAATTGGCCTTGCGTCAGCTTACACATGGTGGAAAAGGCCCTACTGTGCGCTGGGCATGGTGGCAGGTCGTCTTGTGTCTGAGGATAGGTGCCTGGCGTTGGCATGGTCTCGGAGCTCCAGTGGGAAGCTGGGATGGACTGGACCCTAGAGGACAGGGCCTGAGTGCCGTGTATGAATATGTGGAGGGAGCGAACTGCATCTGCCCCTCTTGGGTACCTGCTTGCTCACATGCACCATGGAGGAGACCAGAGCAATACTGGTTGCATTCACTGCATGCTTCTCTTGCTACAAATAACTCCATTCACGTTTCAGCCACTCCAGAAGGAAGCTGCTGCTGTTGTCCGCACTGCACAGATGCAGAGACGGAGGGTCTGGTACCAGTGGGCCTGTTACATTTGCTTTGGGAAGGCCGGGCTGAGGATTCAATGAAACGCACCACAGGAAGTGTCCTTGGCGGCCACCCCGTGGTCACTGTTATCCATTCACTTGGGGTCCTGGCCGGGGACCTGGCGAATCATGCCTGGGGAGCCAGTGCCGACAGGGTCCAGTGGAGACAGACCCCCCTCCAGTGGCGATTCAGACTGTGCCCTTCGCCCCCAGCAAGTCTGCTGCGGTATTTATGTCGTCTGTTTTCTTTCTCAAACACTTAATGCTGTGCACATCTGTCTCGTTCACGGCAGAGGAAGTTCTCTGACAACAAGGGACATATGTTTTTCATCTGCCCCATGTCTGGTGAGATGCTCTCCAATTTTGGAAGAATCAGAAGACAATTTTAACTCCATCCTCACAGCCCGGGTATTGAGGCACACAGGAGGGAACCCTACCTTCTTCAGGAACTAAATCCATGACGCATGCATTCACCAAGCTCCGACGGTGGGCCACCCTCTCAGGAGCACAGGAGGTGGATGCCCCGCATCCCTGGTCCTGGCAGGAAAGTGGGTCCTGTGGTCACTGGTCTCTGGGCGTTGTTCTTCCTCTGCTGTGGATGAATTCTGAGCCCAGGCCCCCTGCGAACGCCTCCACGACTGCACCGCTGGAGTGTGGCTGCCAACGTCCACCAGCTGTGGGGTGGGGTGATGGGGGTGGTGGGGAGGCTGCTGGGGAGGTGGCCGGCAGGTGGACAGAAGACAGAGGGTGTGAAAGTGGAGCTGTGTACCAGCTCCTCCTCCTTTGTCCCCACTCCAGACGCCTGGGGCACTTTTCTGTCCTCCCAGCACAGTTGCTGAGCTCTATGGAAAATCTTTGAGCAGAAAGAATGCAGAGGACCCTCCCAGTAGGCCAGACCCTGCTCTTGCTTCAGGTGCTCTGGGTAATTTGCCACTCAAGGAAGTGCTGTACAGGTGGGCTGTACACTGTGCTGATCAAGGTACTCGTGTGATTCTGAGCCCATGGCACACGGAGGGAGTCCTTTCTGTGACGGCATCTTTTATGGTTTAAATATGGAGAATTCCCCAAAGACCCACTTACTGACAGCTTGATCAGCAACGTGGCAATGTCAGAGACGGAGGTGAGGGAGCTCATTGGATCATGAAGGCATTAACCAGTGGGTCCGTTCGTTGATGAGTTCAGAGCTGAATGGGCCGGTGGGAGCCTGGGGCTTTGTTGGAGAAGTGAGGTCACAGAGAGTGTAGCCATGAGGGGCGTCGTCTGCTCCTGCCCCTGCTTCCTGGCTGCAGTGAGGCGGGCAGCTTCCTTGCACCGTGCTCTCCACCATGATGCCTCTTCCTCCCCGTAGGCTAAAGGCAGTGGATCTGCTGACCATGAACTGAAACCTCTGAAAGTGGGAGCAAAAATAAACCTTCCCTCTCTGAAGCTGTCAGACATCTTGTCATGATGATGGAGAGCTAACAGCGTTACTAACTTCACAACTTCGGGTAAGTTAATCTTCATTCGTGTCTCCAGTGTCTCATGGGTGTGGAAAGTGGGGTGAATACTAATCCTCATCTCTGGAGTTATGGAGAGGACAGAAGGACCCCAAAGTTCCTACCAGACACCATCCTTGCTGCTGCCCCAAGGGCTGCTCAGGCCCCTACTGTGGTGCAGGGTGGCCCTTCCTCCTGCACTTGGCTGCCTCTTTTGACTGCTTGGGAAACGTTCACAAGACACAGAATCTTAGCCTGCAGCCCCCCAAAAAAGAAGACAGATCTCTACATGTCATTGTGGAACGGTCTCCAAGATAGGCAACTCAGGAGCAAAGCAAGGGAAAGGCTGGAGAGAGGGGCTTGTGCCCGTGTAAGCTCTGGCTGTTTCCAGAAGAAGGGGTCACCTGGGACCGATCACGGAGGGGCCCCCAGGAAGGCTGAAGAGACAACTTTTAATTTTGCTCTATTTTATTTAATTAAAAAATTGTAGCAAGAGTTCGTGTACATGCAGCTTTCTAGACTGCTACACTTCTCTGCCAACTCATCATTACTGTGGGATGTGGTTTTCCTGAGGTTCCCATGGATTCAGAGTTCCTGCTCTGTGGTTGGAAGGACAGCCTGGGCGTCCGTGAGGCAGACCCAGGCCCAGTCTTGCAGTAGCTGTCATTTAGGGTTTGTTGGACTGGCTCGAGTTGTGGAAAGGAAACTGAGGCAGATGCCTTAGACTGGCCACCAGGACCGCTGCCCCCCGCACCCCCCCCGCGCCTTTTCTGTCCTCTGCTTTAGAATCCTGAGTGTTTGGGAGGAGCCACATGTGAGCACAGGCGTTCTGGGAGGTTGCAGAAAGCTGGGGTTGGAGGAGCAGCAGAGCATATCTCAGTGCTCCCCTTTTCTTCCTCCTCTCATCCTGAACATCTTCGTGGTGTCTGGAGCCGTGGGAGCCTCCCACAGTCCAGGCAAGGAACGTTAGACAAAGACAGCAGGAACCCCCTCCGGGCTCTTGTCATGCTGGTAAATGAACCCCTTTGTCCTGAAGTCAGTGGACCTTCCTGGTATTTCTTGCTAAAAGGGACCTGTGATGTGGGTGCAGAACTAGGGCAGCCAGAGAGTTGGGCTTTAGCTGTGGCTCTGTTTCTGACGTGCTGAGTGGCCTCAGGTTTTGTTTTTTTTCCTGCTCTCTGATCTCCAGTTTAACAACCTGGAAAGAGTGGGGGAAGGAAATGACACCATGATCTTCAGATGTGCTGCTAGGGAGGTAACTGGGGGTGACACCCTACTGTTCCCTGGAGAAGTGCCTTCTCCACCCATCTACCTCGTGTAAGAGGAGGCGAAGAGAAGGCATCTGTGCTCAGAGAGGCAGAAAATCACCCATGTGAAGAAGAGCAAGGACCCCAGAAGATTACCGGGTGGGAGACTGACTCGGAAGTAGACAGGAATTGGCTCAGGTTCAACCCAAGGTTGGGGCTTGGGAAAGAGTGGCCCGGACCAGAGCTGTGTGGAAACCGAGCCCCGTCTGCTCGCCACGTGTCATCTCTGCTGCTCTCACGTCCCCAGGACAGAGCAGGGATGAACTCTTGGCTTCACCACCTGGCCCCTTCCCGGCACCTGCTAGCTGGGACCTTGACACTCGGAACCAGCTGTGGCCTTGGCAGTGGCTGAACACAGGGGAGAGGAGAGCGCGGCTCCAGCCTCTCTTGTGGGAGGTCGTTCCTGCCACCCTCCCGGGGCTTCTGTCAACCCACTCCCTAGACCTGTCCCACTTCTTTTTGTCACAGCTTTTCACCCCCCGAGGGCATAGGACTTGCTGTTTGGTTGCTTCCTTGTCGGCTGCCTGTGCGGAAACCTCGGGCCCTCTGTTTTCTTCCCTGTTGTGCCCCAGTTGGGCAGGGCCTGGTGGTAGCAGGTGCTCAGGGCACGCTCCTTGTATAAATAGCACACTCTGGGCTGCTCTTTAGCTACAAGGGCCCCGTTTCCAGTGACAGGAGTCTGACTTTGCCCCAGCTCCCTGGGGCTGTGGGAGCTCTGCTTTAGGAGAGGAGCGAGACCTCCGGAGGACTGGACGGCACTGGCTGGTGCAGGATGCTGAGGGACTACAAAATAGCAAATTGACTGCCTTTGGAGTGTTCACCCAGGGCTACCTAGCGATCTATTTCCCGTGACCTTCTCACATGACTTCCTTGGATGATGTCTTCCTCCGTGTCCTGGGCCTTTATGGTTCTGAGTCTGTATCTTACACTTCTGGGCATCTTTCTTCCTTTCTCCCAGAACTCCATGCTCAGCGCACAGCCTGGCACCATGGAGGAGCTGGGGCAATAACTTGGACCTTACACATCTTGGTGGTGGTGGAACGCTGCTTACACTTAAGTGCTGGTGTTGCATTCTGGGGAAAGCAGGCCGGAACCGGGCACGACTGGGTGCAAAGCCACCTGCCATGGCTGCTTGGCTCGAAAAGCCCCACCTACATCGGCGGTCACATTCTGTCTGAGCGTACAGATTCATCAACACCGTGACTACCGTTTCCAGAAGAGCTCTTGCTGAAATTCTGTAATGATATGTTTAGGTTGCAGAACATCACCTCTGGGAAAGAAGATGAATAGCTTTAAGAAATGTGCTCCCTCCTTCTGACCTCTGCAAACCCCGACCAGATGATGAAGAAAGATGACTCGACCTGGATGCACCTTGCAGGAAATGTTCCACTTCTCAGGTACTTATCCAACCAGCGTCCACCTGGTGCAGTGCATTAATGCTGAATATTTCTTGTGATATTTTCTGGCTGATAATATTTTTCTTCCAGGTTCTCTATAAACACTAAAGCAACACCGACCCAAAGGGCATTTTTTCCCCCTCTTGGAAGTGTTTTCATTGTCTGGGTTCTTAACTGGGCGATGTGTCTAGTTCACGTGATCTGGGAGGCGTGGGGTTCAGTATTTGAAAGCACATGTTGAATTTGAAGTTCGGGTCCCAGTCGCCCGGCATAGGCTGATGGGGGCTGGAAGTCCGGAGCTCTGGTTCTCGTGGGGCTGCGCCTCAGCCCCAGGATGAGAAGTGTCAGTCTCCTGGCATTTTCTCTTCTGGCGAGAGAACAGACTTCCAGCATTGGAACTGACAGTGTGGGAAGGGCGATGTGTTCTTGTGGGGCTGTAATGTTTGAAGCAAGATGCTGATAATCGCCCCCCGATTAGTTGTCAGTAGCGTCCCCCATGGTGACAGCCGGACTGCCTTCAGCACTGCTAAGTGTCTCCAGGGCTCAAAGCTAAACTTGTCCCTGGGTTTGTCCTTGCTGGGATGCTAGGGGATGGTTCAGAGCACATCCAACCTGTGCATGCCCTTCTCTCAGAGGCTGAGTTAGTCCCAGGGCCGTGCACTTCACTGCTGAACACGGCTTCCTGGGAAAACAGAGCCCTGCATGCACAAGCGCTGGACAGGAGCTGACCTCCCTCCATACCCGTCCAGCTGACACCTGTGTCCCTTCCCCAGTAACCAGATCCTGACTTGAAATGTCATAGACCAGCTTTGTCTGGGTAGGGGGACTTTCTCTGATGCAGCCCTGCTTAGGCACTGTGCCAGTGTCCGGCTTCTTTGTGACCTCACATTATGCACACCAACTGTTCGCTTGTTTTCAGTGCTGCACAGTTTTCTATGATGTGGACACACAGTGATTGGTCATGCATGCTGCTGGTGACTGGCCTTTGGGAGGCAACATTCGCACTACTGTGAACGTATTTGTGTGTGTTGGTGAATGTATAGACACACCTTTGTTGGGTATACACCCAGGAATGTGGTTAGGGGTTGTAGGGCATCACCTGCTTGGCTGTAGGAGAGGATGCCATATACGGTACTCCTGCAGAATAATGACAACAATAATACAAAAAGCCCTACAGCTCTGCAAGAAAGTCAGTGAAAAAGGTAACAGTGTCACACAGGAAGACGTTTAACTATCACATCAGCGTCTACTGCAGGTGCTTAGCAGCTTGGACACCTAACCAAGGCACACAAGCCTCAGAGCCTATGTGCTGCCTCTCCCGGAGCCCCAGCAGCCGGTGGCAGGAGCAGGAAACGGTGCAGCCTGCAGAGTCTGCTTTGGGGGTTGTAGGCTCACAGAGAGGCGATAGTGCAAGGCCAAACACTTTCTATTTGTAAAAGCAAGGTTTTATAGGAGCACAAGACACAAAATAAAGGGTTTGTGTCGGCCAGAAAGGCTCAGTACCGTCTCCTGTGTGGGAGTCATGCTGAGCCCAGCGTCTGGTCCCCCTAGGTGGGCACATCAGGAGCGAGAGCCACAGAGGGAGGAGATCAAGCGTCCCGTGAGCTCCAGGAGCACAGGGCAGAGGCCAGGCAGACAGCAGAGGCTTTGCCTCTGCTTTGCGGAACTCTGGGACCTCAGGAGCTAGTGTGGTCCCGAGGGGATTGGGGCCCCACTTCCTCGGAGCCAGCACAGGCCTCGAGGAACATTCTGGAGCTTCCCCAGGCCCTGAGGGTAAAGTGGGAAGTGCAAGACTGAGGAGCCAGAGAGCAGGACCTTCAGGGCAGGCAGGGGATGCAAGGGGGCTGCAGGGTCCTCAGAAGCCTGAAGGAAATGGCACTCCAGGAGCATCCAGCAGCCAGACTGTGGGAGTAGGTGGCTGACGGACAGAGGCTGATCCTGCCCAACTCAAGGGGCAGGAATAGGAGGGCGAAGCCTGGGGGGTTGCTTGTGCACCAAGGACCAGGGCATGAGATAAAAATGCCCATGCATAGTAACCAGAGACCTTGTGCCCGCTAGCCCGGAGTTATCCCTGGGCGTGGGGCGGGGCCACCTTGCATGGCGGCACGAGTGGGAGGCCTCGGCCAGGAGACCAAGGCCCTGGTGAGGATCCTCAGGTCTGCCACTTCAGTGGGCTCTTTGGTTACGCAGCACAGGGGCAGAGGAGCCTGCGACCACACTCCTCAGCCCGCTGTCGTCGAGCAGGGACAGCTGTCTCGTGCTGCTCAGCCATGGTCCTCCTGCCTAGGAAGCAGGCCCAGCCGTAGGCAAGGAGAGCGCTTGTCACAGAGCTTTCTCTGAAGAGGAAAACAAAATTAAACATACGACGTGTGTATGCTGTAACAATGGGGAATTTATTTGAAAATATTAATTACGAGTTACAGTGTTTGCTGTGAAGGTTTAAATTTTTAAAAGATCCTATAAAAAGGGAAAGAAAGGAGTACACATAGGATAAGTCGGAAATAAACAGTGGACATTTAGCATAAGGCTTTTGCATGTTTTCTCTTTGGCTGTATATTTCTTTACTTAAATTTTGGAATAATGCGCGGAATGTTTTGAAACCCTCCTTCCGTTACAATGCATGGTGAAGGTTTTCCCGCGTGGCTAAACGTCTGCCTTCAATGCTGTGTTGTTTGCGGGAGTTCCGTGGGGCTCTGAGTGGGGCCCACAGATGCAGGAGAAGAAAGGGGTGAGCGACGGCAGGGTGTGCAGGATCCAGGATTGTGCACACAGGGCAGCTCCCACTGCTCCTCCAGTGGGGCTGTCACCCCCGTGTCCTCCCAGCCAGCTCTGCACAAACCTGCTCTCTGCACAGGGCTTTCAGCTGGCTACTGCAGGCGACACGTGGAAAGCACATCTCTCATTATTCTCCTTTGCATTTCCCCCGACCCTCAGGAAGTGGGACGTATTTCCTGTGTGCTTCCCCCATTTCCTCTTGTGTGACCTGCCAACTTTCCTACTGGCCTGAAGGCATTTCTCGTCTTACTTCTCAGGAGTGCTCCATATATGCCAGATACGGTTTCTTTGCCAACTGTATGCATCGCAGACAGATTTAAAGTCTAGAACTTGCTTTCCTGTTGCTCGTGGTGTCTTTTGTCAAAGAAAAACATTAGTGTTTTGGAAAGTTAAATGGATCGCTCTGTTCCTTTCCCCAGTTTGCTCTGTGGGTCTCATGGGGAACCTGAGCTCCTGTGATCCTGTGGCTCAGCAGAGTGGCCTCTCGGTGGACAGTCGTATGTGGCTGGGCTGTGGCTGCTGCTCCAGGACGCCCCAAGTTCCCCCTCTGACCCTTGTGAGGTTTTTATTTATAAAACGGGAGTAATTTTGTATCTATGTCCTTGAATTATTTTATAGATTTAATAGAAATAACTCGGTAATGTCCTCAAAAGAGGAGGTGTTTGATTATTATTATTGCTCTGATGGTGCTAGTTTTTGTTTTAGTTAATGTTTTCATTTTAAAGTCACGTGTTTTATTTTTTTTTGTGGGTGTGGTGCAGATATGACCTGAGTATTTCCATGTGGCTGCTAAGTGTCCCCAAATCATTGCTGAATCACTCATGTATCCACCGATTTTAATGCTGCTTCCCTTACGTGTCAGCTTCACAGACACTGCCTCCCACGCTGCCCCATTCTGCTGTTCTGATTTCCCATCCCCAGGAACAGAATCTGTGTTTCATGCGGCAGGGCCTTACTTTCCAGGAGCAGAGCACTCAATACTCCCTCCACACTTTTCTCCAACGTTCCCAGCGTCAGCCTCTACCTCAGGCATCCATGATGGTGACAGAGACTGCTTGTCACGCTCTGTGAATGTCCTGCGTCCCACAAATGGGACTGGCACGTCAGGCTCACCACGGCTCCCATCAGGATGGGGTCACCCTTGGTTGTCTTATTATCAAAAATGTTCGGTTTGCTGGACCATCAGCCAAGAAGCACTGCCCCCAGCAGTGAGAGCAGGTCCTCCCATGCTCTGTGGACAGAGAGGTTCAGAGCTGGGTCCCCAGACACATCCGCCTGGTCCTGAGATGCTGGGACCTCCCTACCGCATGGGCGTGTTCAGCTTTTCCGCCGTTTGCTGGGCGAATCCTTTTGGTCTTGCCTCACTTTGTTTGCCTACTTGGCCAAATTCCTGCCCTTGTTCTCTCCATCTTTTCACCTCCATCTTTTCTGGTGTCCTTACAGCTCTCAGAAGCAGCAGTAGGTGGGCAAGTTCCATCTCTGAGTTTCTGTCTCCCATCTGCAGTTCTCCGTCAATATACTGTAATTACTGATGAATCTGAGTTTGGTTCTGAACTGTAATTTTGTGTTATTTATTCTGTTTTTAAAATATTTTTTTCTTTTCAGTCTCTGATTGCAGGCTGAGCACTCGTTCAAGGTTTCTTTCCTCCTTACTTCCCTGTACTGGCATGGAAAGTCTCATTCTGTTGCAATTCTTCCAGCCCTCAGTTCTCATGGAAGTTACAGAGAAGCGCCACCATGCCCCAAATCAACATGAAGTCATTTGAACCTTTAAATTGGCTCACCCACCTATTTTCAATAATATTATGGTTTTGAAACATTATTATAGCCCTCGGATCACCACTCTCCTCTATGGCTGTAACCCCTCATTCTGGTGCAGATAAAATTGGCAACTATGTCCCATAGATACAGTTCTCTGCTCTCTCAAGATTCACAAGACTCTGGTTCTGTAATGCTTTGGGTCTAGATGTCCCCTCAAAGCCTTATACGGTCCTAGGTGGCTTTTTCAGAGGTGGCTTTTTCAGGAGTCTGTGATGCTGGCATCAAGAGCATATGATTACTAAGCCAGTTGACTGATTGCTTTGGCAGCACCTGAATCCCGGTGGTCTGGATAAGATAAAAAGGGCAGAAAGTTGCCGTTAACGTCCCTTATTGCTTGTGCTATCGTGTGGGCTCCATGAACTGTTTCTCCTCGTGATGGCTCTCTGCCATGTACAATTCTGCCATGGAGCCAGCCAACTCTGGACTGAAAGAACTTCTACAAACTGTGGTGTCAGGTATTTTGTCTCTGTCTCCTTTCAAGGCTATTCATTGCTTTTAATTGCTTTGTCTCACTTTTGTAACCTTTCAGCCTCCCCTCACCCCAGTTTCTGGCCACTAAAAAGTCCACCCCCTCTTCGACCAAATGTGTAAAACTGGAACCTTTCCTTTGTTCTGGGCTCAACCTTTGGTTGCTAGTCTGTTGATTCCATGTTCTCTTAAAATCCTGGAATAAAATCCTGTTTCCCAGGGACCTCTCTGGTCTTTTAAATCCCACAACATTTCTAGTGTTTTAAATCTCTCTACATTAATAATCATAATCATTATCTTTACAATAAATGACTATTAGTTCCTTGCATACTTAATATTATTTGATCACAGATATCTCTTGATTCTCACTCTTTGCTACTTGTTTTTGTATTAGCAAATTAAGAACTTCTTTTAATAGTTCTTTAACTTTGGGTCTGTGAATGATAAAGTTTTCAGTCTGTGTCTGAAGTGTCTTAACTCTGCCTTCTCTTTTGAGTACTACTTTAATATAGAATTTCAGATTATTTTTCTCAGTGAGCTAAAGCTATGATTCCATTCCTGTGCTCTCTATATTCTTTTCTCTATTACATTTACATTTTAGATACACATAATGATCACATTCATCATAGATAATTTGTACCTGTACATAATATATGTTAATTCCTCTTTTTTCCTCATTTCCCTACCAATGAATGGATAAAGATGTGTTTTTTCTTTTTTAATATAATGGAGTACTACTCAGCCATAAAGGACAAACAACACATTTCTAGGTAAAGGGATACACCTTAAGCCCATACTTTTAAGTGAAATAAGTCAAACACATGTGTAAATATCGCATTGTTTCTCTGTGTAAGAAGCTAAAAGTATAAATAGCGTTCTTTAAATTCTTTGTTTGGTATTCTAATTACTCCTTCCCCTCTGGCTCTTTTCATGGGTTCTCTTTGTCTTTGGAAATCTTCATTTCAGGTGGTACATCCAGTAGTAACTTCCTGTTTTCCATGGAACACTGTTGCTTCATTTACTCCACTCAGAACATCTCTAGATGATTTTGTGTCTGAGGACAGCCTTTCCTCTGCCGTCATGGAACTTGGAGATGCACTAGGCCTGCTCACAATGGCCTCTGTGTTTCCTAATTCTTTATCATGTTTTCCATGTTCTGAATGTCTGTGGCGCTGCTCAGGATTTGCTGAGCTCTGCACAGATGTGAAAACCAAACTTAAACGTTATGTCAGTTATATCCGACCTCTTGTTTCAGCCTTTTGCTGGTTTTAGATAGTGTACCAGTGATTGTGTTATGCATTGCTAGCTGCTTGATCTGGTTCTTTTTACTGCTAAGTGCAATGTAAATATATAATTAATGTTAAAATAAAGCCATTTTACAGTAAAAGGCACATGGCCATTCATGCTCATCAGAGTACTTCCCTTTGCTTTGAATATACTTATCCCATTGTGCTCCACAATTTTTGAAATAGTTCTGGAAGTCCTTTTTGGGGAGTGTCTTTTACAAGGCGTGATAAAATATACATTGAGCACTGCAGCTGAGTGCCATCCGGGGAAAGGCAGGCTTGTGAAGGCATCACGGTGCGCCCTCAGACACTTTATCCCTTGGATCTGGCACTTTGAGACTTCTGAATCTTCCTCCGAGTCAAAACGACCATGAAAAGGAACTTTCATGAGATCAAGGGTGGGACAAATGTATTAGAAGTGAGAGTGAGTATTTTGAATGGGATTCGTGGTAATGTGTCTTTTACTGTAACACATTTTAAACGTTTAAACATTCTACATACACTTTCTTTGTCACACCTCATTAAGGCACTATTCTTTATTTCTTAGTATCTTGTTTGTTCACGTGGCTTTTTAAAGATTCTTGTGTACTTTCCTGATTCTTCAATTTTTCCAAGTTCATTGTTGGAAAGCGCAGTTCTGCTTGTTGCACGTGCTGGCTCTATGTAATGATCCAGTCTCTTCATGCACTTTATCATTTTTAACTTTAATCTCATCTTCAGCTGAATGTTTATGACTAGTAGTTTTGTGTAATTGGAGTTACAAAAGTTTCCCCAGCCTGAATTCAAAAGTTACATGCATTTCGGGCCAGGATTCCGGCACTGTAAGTGAAGTACAAACGTGAGTGCTCTGTTCCACATGGTGCAGACTTGGGTGGGAATTCGTGCAAGGCTCCAGCTTCTGCGCTCAGAGCTGAGCAGTGCCCAGCTCTCCAGCTTTTTCCTGGGCCAGTGGAAGTTAAACTGCGGGGTGCTGTGTCTGACAATGGTCAAGGCTTTCACAGTTTCACAATGCCTTTCCGTTAGCGTGCTATCCCACAATCAGCCTGTAAGTAGGATTTTCATTTTCTCATTCACTGTAGATAACTGATTCTCAACTAAGAATAACTTGGACCTCCAGGGGACACTTTGCACTCTCCAGAGACAATTTTAGTGGCTTGGAATGGAGAGAAGAAGCTGAAATCTAGTATGTGTGGGCCAGGGGTTCTGCTAAGCATCCTACAATGCACAGAAGATGCCTCTTTCTCCCCTGCAGATGGCTCTGGCTATCATATCATAGTGTGTGAAAAGGAAGCCTGTGCTACACCAAAAGGTTACAAACAGTAAGAAGACTGAGTTTGCAATGATTGGCCTCCTAGTGAGATAGTGTGTTCATATTTTCATATGTTTATTGAATACCTGAGTTTGTTCTTTTGCAAACCAACTCTATTTTTCCTTTGCCTAAGTGAACATAAGGCTACCATGAGGTTGGATTGGACCAATCGAGAAAATAACTTGGCTACATTTGATGTAGTATAAACTAGTACATGAAGGAGCCTATTATTATAATTGCATACTTCCCCCAAATTTCCTGCCCTTAGGAAGAGGGCCAGAGTGCACTGTACCAGTTGCCCACTGCACAAGAGGTCCAAATGGAGCGCTGAACTTCAGCCAGCACTCTGCTCTCAGACACCCAAAAGTCGTCGTGGAGAGGGGCTTGGAGCACAGCTTTCCATCTCTGTTCAGTACTGGGGATTGAACCTGGGCCTTCACACTGAGCTGTATCTCCAGCATCGTTTTTAAAATAACTTTTAATTTTGAGATGGTCTCAATAAATCCCTAAGTTGCCCCACCTGGGTTTGAATTTGTGATTCCTCTGCCTCAGCCTCCCAGAGCACTGACATTATGGGCTCCGTGCCTGGCTTGCCTCCCCCGTTCTTTACAGTCACTGCCCCATAGCATGGTGCCGGAGCAGCTCTTGACACGTCCCACAGTGCTGTCACAGGCCCAGGCTCTGCGTTCTTGCAGTAATGCTGCAGGGGATGCTTGGGGAGCTGCTATTGGCAGGTGGGGGGCTGGATCGCTCGCACTTAGAGATGGTGGTGATTTCAGAGTGCAGATGCATTCTCTCACCTGGGTGCTGCTCTTGCTCACTTGCCATAGTCTCTTCCTCTGGGCTCTTTCTTTTTCAAGGGCTCCACAGGCACAGCCCAGCAAAGCAAGGGTTAGCTGTGTTGACTAACCTCGGAGACGTTCTGGGAGTGGTAGGCGCACAAGAATCGGATGGAGGCTGGGAGTCAGCCTCATCAGAAAACACCACAGACTTCAGGGGCTTCAGGGCCCTGGAGTCTGCTCAGGACTCTCTGGGTCCTGTGAATCCTTGGTTAAAAGCCGCAGCCCACACTAAATTGGATTGTTTTGGTTGTGACAAGGGATGCCAAAAATTGATGTGAAATTACCCAGGTGGCTGAGAGCCTGCAGACTCTGGTTCTGAGCTCCTTCCCTTCTGTGTCTGCCCGTGCTGGGCCTCCTGTGAGCACGCATGTCAACAGCTCAGATGTTGCCATCTCTACCGCTCATCTCCCTGTGGACAGGATCTCGTGTCGCCCTCTCAAGCCCCAGAGCCCGGCCTGCACGTCTTTTCCACTACCCTCCCAGTCTGCTTGTTATCTGCTTACATATTTGATGTTTTCCAGGAAGGCTGTGGGATGCTTGAAAGCAGGGCCTGTGTCTTAGATCCCTTGACCTGTGTTTGTAGCCTCCCTTTGTGTGTCACTCGGAAGGTAGCTCCACAGTAGTAGGCCTTGCACAGTGGCGAAGCACGATAAAGTGTGCGGGAAATTCCCACGAGCACCTCTTCTGTGTCTACACACTGGGGTGTCTTGAAAGATGGTTTGTGACTATTTTTTAAAAGTTTTTTCCCCCAAATACCGCTGGCTTCTCTCAAATCGAACTGTGGTCCAAGCAGCACCAGGTGCCCCACTGCTTGACCATGGGAGTGGCTTGAACTTGGGCGATGTCGACTCTTGCAGACCCCACAAGGGACACATAAGCAGGTGAGGGGAGGCGCAGTCTGTGAGCCGTCACTGCCCCGAAGGCTCATCTCGGGGAGGTGGAGATGGCGGGAGCTGTGTGGCATGAATTATGGCTGCGAACGAACTGGACCGGCCGCGGGCCGTGCTGAGGCTGCTCCCTTCAGACACGCTGGGCTGCTGGGGCCACCTCTGCCCATGGGAAGCCCAGGCATCTCTGAGGAGAAGAAGGAGCCTCTGCTTGGGCTTGGAGTCCAAACGCTCTGACCGAACGCTTCCGTTCTAACTTCCCTCTCCCGGACCTCGGAGCGTGCCCGTTTCCCTTAGAGGGGAAGGGAGCACCCTCCCCGCCATCTTCCTCCTCTTCCTCCTCACGGGTGCATTGCATAGTCTTTCTGTGGCCCATCTCTTGTTCCCATGGCCCTGTGCGGTCGGATGGAGGAGCCCCAGTTTAGATCCCTGTCCCTTTCCTCACGGACACCCCCGTCTTCTGTCAGTATCTCCAGGTAACTCTCCCTGCCCGGCACCATTGTTCTCAACCTGCCTTCCTCGGAGAGTTTTGTCTCGCGATATTTTCCTACGAGTTGCCATGGTGGTTCCTAATAATTCTTGCTCCCTGGCCCTGTGTTTTTCACATTTTGCCTTTACTTGACCACCAAAAGGGGAAGGGGAAGTGACAGGGGAAAGGAAAGAATAAGAGAATAGGGAAAAATGAAACAGAGTCCTTGTAAATAGGGAGAGGTGGAAGAGTTGAAGGAAGGGCAGGGGAATGGGGAAAAAATAAGAATAAAGACGGAATATGAAAAGGTACAAATTCCCAATGATGACTGTAACTGTATTGTGTACCTAAAATGTACCAATAAAATTAATAAATTAAAAAGCCATCATATCAATTTTTTTAAACTAGGAAACATGTTTTATTTTTTTTATTAATTTATTAATTTTATTGAGTTTATTGGTACATTTTAGGGATACAGTACAGTTACATTCATGGTTGGGATCATGTACCTCTACGTGGAAAGTCTTGATTCTCATTTTTTCCCCTTACCTCTGCCCTCCCCTCACCCCTCCTCCCCTCCCCATCTACAAACACTTTATTTTCATCTTTTCATTCTCTCACATTTTTTTCTTTTCCCTTTTTGTTCTTCCCCTACCCATCACACCTTCCCTGCACCTTTAGCTCCTTTCTTCCCATTTCTAAATGTCTAATGTAATCTTATTAGAATCTTATGCATTGTTGCAGA
>NW_022900934.1:3156283-3195008 GCF_012274545.1 Fukomys damarensis | reverse complement strand
GCAGACTAGTGCAACCACTATGGAAATCAATATGGAGATACCTCAAAGAGCTTGGACTGGAGGTTCCATTTGACCCAGCCATCCCTCTGCTGGGTATCTTTCCAAGAGAACTAAAAGAATCATATCACAGAGAAGTATGTGCACCCATGTTTATAGCGGCACAGTTTGTAATAGCTAAATCTTGGAAACAGCCTATTTGCCCATCCGTTGGAAACTGGATAAAGAAGTTGTGGTTTTTCTATAAAATGGAATATTACATCATATCAATTTTTAAAAAATATTTCCCAAGCATTGACTGAAATATGGTATAGGGTCACTGAATTCATTTCGTCTGTGATGACTTTGAACATTTGTATTTTATTTTGTGGTTTACCTAGTCACCTCTTTTAACCATCCTTTTATTGGTGCCTTTTGTTTTCTTACCGAGGATGTTAAGAGTTATCATTTAGATATAATGCAAACATTTGACTCTGTGATAAAATATATGAGAAATTGATCTTGGTTCAAGAAGTGAGTTAGAAATCCAACTTTGCTTTGTATGAAAGGAGCGTACATGTATAGACTTATCCAATTTTGTAACTGATATTTTAAAAATAATATTTATTACTGATAGCTTGCTTGATTGAGAAGCCATAGTTGTCTACATTTGCGGGTACAGTGTGCCGTTTGGTCATTAGTTCACAATGTAGAATGATTAAATCAAGCTATGTAACATGCCTGCCACTTGACTTGTCTCATCCTTGCCACTCACTTTAACAGGGTCCTCTCTCAAGCTCGATTCTATCCTGACGCCTCAGTGACCATCTCTTGGTGACGGGATGGCATATTAACTGATGTTACTTTTCTGTTGGGAACAGCCACCACGTGCTATTCCTGTCTTCCAGCTTCTCTCTCCTAACTTTTTGGCTGATCTTATACATTTATTCTTCTTGATAAACTTTACAACGATATCGTCAAACTTCAGAAAACATCATCAGAATCCTGATGGGCATTCCATTAAATTCACAGTTTAATTTAGAGGGGTTTGATATTTTTACAAGAACATGGTGCATGTGTCCATCTCTTCATCATCTTTTGTATCTCTCGGTAAGTTTTATACTATTTCTGATGCAGTCTGGTGCATAACTGAGATGATCCTGTGGTAACCAGGATATCTGTGGTGATTGTGCATGGAAACATTATTTTCTTTTTCTTCTGGTTATTGTGCATAAATAAACTTACTGATCTACTGAGTATTAGGTGGCCATTTAATGAATTCTCTTTAGTATCTCCGTGGCTTCTAGCCAAGGCTCCTAGCAGGGGCTTCTCTTCTCTTTCCCAGATAGGCTTTTTTGATGTGAATATAATCATTTTTTCTAACAGATCACTTCAGAATATGTAATTACTTTCACTAGAGCAATGATCAATACAAAGATTAAAAAGATCTTCACATTTTTATTGACATTAACCAATTACTTCAGGAGATGAATCATGAAGAATATAGCTATTCTTTACCATGACAGAAAATTTCCTTCTGATCTGACTTAACTAAGAAATAGTAAAAAAATGAATACTGAGATTTGCGAAGTGCCTTTCTGTGCCTGCGTCCAAGTAGGAGGAGCAGGCAACAGGATTTTCTCATTTCATCTCCAGTGCAATGCACTAGTCTAATGATATCAGCACTCTGTATGTGTTTTTTTAATGTCTAACTTTCCTTTATCACTTTATGTTGGTTTTTCTGGTACAGACACACCTGGTTGATGTGTGTATACAATGTGAAATAGTTTGTCATTTAATAAAAAGTTTAACCCAATTTTTTTTGTTATAAATGATATAACATGCTCAGTTCTTGGCATCCTAGTTCTGTATTTTGTACTTATGCTTCCTTGATTTTTTTCCTTCTCTCTATGGGTTATGTGGTTTTTGATCATTTTTCTAGTAATCTTGATATCATCTGTCCTGTTTACTATTACCAGGACATTTACCTTTAAGCATCTAAACAAGTTTTTCTTCTATTGTTTTATTCTTACGTTGTTCTAAGAAACACCTGAACTTCCAACCCTATAGTTACCAACCTTGAGAAGAAAAAAGTCCATTGTATTCCCTTCATAAAGCACCAGGGATACACAGGCAAAATGGTTTGGGCTATAAGCTCACAACACACAGAAGCTATGTTCTGTGTGGCTTAAATGACTGATGATTTATTTTTCTAACATGACGAGAAGCCTGGAGATAGACATCTCTCAGATGTCTCAGTGAACCACCAATATAAATTTCAGTACCTCTGCACATGTCTTCCTTATGGTAATAAAATAGCTGCCCTAGCTCCAGGCATCCTATTGATATCCAAGGCAGTAAGAAGAAGGACTTCCAGTTGTTTGTGTCCCAGGAGTTCCAACACCTAGCAGACTTCATTGAACCTTTCAGTGGCCAGTACTTTGGTGCATGCCCTTCCCCCTAAACAGAAGATACTCAGAGACAGAACATTGCTGCTGCCCAGGAAGTGTAGGCAGAAAGGAAGGAGAGATGCCAACCTCTGAGGAATTTTGTGTCCCTCTGTGGGGATGTTCCTCCGAGTGAGTATTTTCTAGTACGAGCTATAATACGGCATTGCATGTAAGCTCTCAATTAAAATGCATGATTTAAAAGTTTCCTGGTATGTGGTAGGTGGTGAAGAAACATTAAACCATGTTTTGCAGCGTATTCATCAGCTATTCATTCATCCTAGCTTTGAGTGGCTGTGTTTCAGTTGCCAAATTTTATATCCATTATTTTATGATCTCGTTTCTTATCTACATCTCATTCCAATATGATTGCCTTTTCTTATTCCAAATAATAACAAAATACATTTTCTTTCAAATAGTTTGTATCAATTTATCTATGACAAAAGCTCCTTCAATAAAAAGCACCCACAGCAAGTATGTCTCAAGCATCAGGAATAAACCGGTACCAATCCTGGCTGGTGTTGCTCCTGGGTGCTGCCTCACTTCTGTATTCAGGCCTGGCCCCTTCCAGGTAACTCATTTATAGCTGAAGAGCCGGCCTGGCGTAACAGCGAGATTTCAGCAAGACGTGGACTGAAAATGTCCCTTTCTAGGCAGATAAACTTTGTCTAAGGTGAGATGTTTACCTTGAAGCCTACTGCGTTTAGACTTATTTATGCTGCAAAGCTTCCACAGTTACAAACCCGGTTAGAACTTAAGTAGACACTAATGCATTGAGCAACTTTCAAGGAACATAGGAAATTAATGCACTTCGCTGGTGCTTTCCGAAAAACAGGGAAGTTGGATCTCCTGGCTTCAAATGCTGTTCCTCTCCATGCGTGACATGGCCGGAGCCCCTGCGTCATTCACTTTGATCTTCCGTTCGTGTGATTCATCAATTTCTATAAATTCATTTATAAAACCGAGTTGGTACATGATAGGATGGTTGTGAGGATTAGGGATTCTAGGACAAGGCTCAGAATACTAAACTCAGCCATCATCTCAACCTTGTTGAACGTCTTCTTTCTTGGTAAATCTTCAACTTGGCTTTGGATGAGCAAGAGAAATGGACAATGTAGACCCCCAGAGATTCCCCCGTTCTCAGCTCTAAGTGCTGGGGAGTTAGGCCTCCAGTGCACTTCTTCTAACTGTACCCCATCTTCTGAGCACATTCAGTGACCTCATGATCCAGCCATCTCTCTAGAGCTCCCTGAAAGTTACTGCAATGGGGACCAAGGTGTTGTGGTTTGGATCTGGAATGTTCCCCCGAAGCTTCATGTGTTCAGAGGCAGGGGTGTTGAGAAGCGAGTGGATCATGGTTTCCCTGTAGCTGATTTGCTGTTAGGCGGTGGGGTCTGTCTGAGCTGGGTCACTAAGGGCCTGGCCTGGAAGGGTGCATCGTCCTCGCTGGCTCCTCCCTTCTTTCCCTGCTCCCTGGCTCCCATGTTGTGAAGAGCTTTCCTTCTGCTGTGCCCTCTGACGTCCTGTTTTTCCCTTGGAGCGAGGCTGACTACAGACTGAACCCTCCAACACCATGAGCCAGAGAAAGTGTGCTTCCTTTAAGTTGTGGCTGGTGGGTGTTTCTTCCCAGTGTCAGGTAAGTAATTAAGACACAAACCCTCCACACACAAGTCTCTGGGGAACACTTTATATTTAAACCATAACAGGCATTAGATATTTGCTGAGTAATTCTTTTAAAAAATGCGCGAAACTATGGTGAGGTCTAGCCAGTCAGGATTGCGAAGACAAACAGGGTAACTCTCTTCCAATCTTCCCGGACTGAGGGCTCTCTGAGATGCAGAATTCAAATGCTAAACCTTGAAAATCCCGAGCTAATTACAGTTCCTCAAATGTCCTCAGAGGAGAAAGGTACTGTGGGAACGAGGCCAAGAGGTCTAGAGAAAAATTAGAGAGGGCAGTTGTCCCTGGTCCTGTGCTGAGTCTAGATGGATTCCGAGCCCCAGTTCATGGCCACCCTGAGCTGTGCTGGAGACCATGCACACGGTGGGCTCCCAAGGAGAAGCAGATGGCAGAGGCACTGTGACAGCCTGACCTGAAGCGTGTGCTTCCGGCAGGACACACAGCAGGGCCAGGGCCTCAGCAGCACCCCAGCTCCGGAGCTCTGTGGGCAGCCGGGAAAGGTGACACCCTGGGCTGGCACCTCTGACCCGGAGGAGGAGGGATCTGGGCATGCCCTCTTGTTCTGATGGAAGGGACACGGAATGAGGCTGAGCCCAGGGAGAGCGGATGTACAGAGCAGACTTCTGGGCAGAGGACGCCTAGCACTTCTCTGAGTGGTCTGGCTTGCAAGGATTTACTTTGGCGCCACTTCTGTCAGAGCACAGCAGTCTCCCTGTGCCCATGGCAGATGTCCATCTTGGGCTGTGCAATTTGGCTGCATGGCCCTGAAGCAGATTTTCAGACTGTGCTGTAAAATAAAGCAACATCCGCAGTGCCACCCGAACCCGTCCTGAACTGTGGCATCGTCTCCCAGGAGTGAGCCGTGCCCTCCCCAGCTGACACTTGCTGCTCTGCAGTACCCACAGCTGATGTCACCAGCCAGCTTGGGGGGGACAGGCAGTCCAGCTCTGATGACTTCCACCCGTGTCCCCCAAAACATTTGCAGAGTGAAAGGGAGTCCCCAATTATGTGCTCCCTCACTTTATTTCCATTCCAAACCAAGACAACGTTCAGTAATTAATGGCATATTTTTAATATGCCAGGGAGAGTTGATTTTCTCTAAGGAATGATGAAATGACAGCCTACGCATAAATACGAACCCAAGCACGGGGCTCCTTCCATGCCAGGAATCGGTCAACTTGCATGAAAGAAGTGGAGATTATTTTGTCCTGCTGGGAAAAATCCTTTTGGTTCAAGGGAGAAGAAAGTTTTTGACAGCGTGCGGAGCTGCAGAAGAATCTCAGCAAGTCCTTTTTTAAAAAATTTATTTCTCGTCTTTTATTAATGAGACTCTGTTCCGGAAGACTGTCCTTGTGGATGAGTCGAAGCCCTGTCTTTGGAGCTGGGTTTCAAGTGCAGGCCCGGATTTGGTAACAGGCAATTCAGCACTTAGCATCGAGGTGTTGTTCTGGCTGCAGGGAAGGCTGGGCTTGGGAAGGAAACAGGGAATGGGGTGCAGGCACACGCCGTGTGGACACTGTGGGTCCCCAGGGTACTGGAGGGTGACCAGGAATGCAGCCATTGGGATCAGACAAGTGTAGCTTGGAGTATGGTCCCCAGCTCTGCCTACAGTGACTTCAAACAAGCCACAGTTCCCTCTTCTGTGAAATGAGAAAATCATCATGGGGTTGTGAAAGGGATCGAATGAGACCATGTGGAGGGCTCAGCCCACCGCAGCTGCGTGTGGTAAGTTTCACAATTTCTGTCCCTTAGGCCCTTCTAGGTCACCTTAGCCATTGAGCATATCCCTCTGAAACCCACAGTCCAAAGTCCTCTTCCTAAGGCTGCGGCTTGTGAATGCTGCCTAGCTGTCCTGGTAGGTAAATTTCTCCGAGGAATCACATTTTCCCCATGTTCGATCAAATTTAACCCAAAGAACATTCGGAATAGCATCATTATTGGTAATACCCGCAAGGTGTAACAACCTACATGTCTACTATCTGATGATGGCTAAGACAATGCAGGGCATCCATCCAGGGAGTGGGGTGCAGTAGTAAAAGTGGGTGAAGTGCTAACTCCTGCTCCTACATGGATGGACCTCGGACCGTGGTGCTAAGCGAAAGAAGCTAGACATGAAAAACTACACATTGTATCATTCCAGTCATGTGAAATGCGCAGAAAAGACAAATCCATACAGAAGAAAAAGAGAATGAGTGATTCTAGGGCACTGTGAAAGGAGAGGATAGATAGTAATTGGATAACTAGGATAGTACCCAGGGTAGATAGATAATAACCATAGAGTGTTTGGGGATGACAAAAGTGTCCTCAAATTAAATTGTGATGGTTGCAAAACTCTATAAAACTGAACTATCACTTTTGAATAGGTAAGCTGTATGCCATACAAATTATACTTTAATAAACAGCTAATTAACCAATCACGAATTCCTATTCTTTTAAGTCTATGTGTATTGGAAACTGTGTGTTCAATGCATTTGCATAGAATGTGACGCTACAACACATGCATTCATGTACACTGTGGACAGTGCATACATTTCAGTACACTGACTTTTGTCTTTATCCGTGTGGACTGTGGAATCCAAAGGTAGAACCTTTGTATGCTTAGAAATTCCCCATTGATCTGCCCAGAAATGGTAGCCAGTTTTTTAAAATTTTTAATTTTTTTGAGAAGACAGGGTCTCACTATGTAGTTGAGACTGACCTGGAACTCACTATGTAGCCCAGGGTGGCCTCAAACTCACAGTGATCCTCCTGCCTCAGCCTCCTGAGTGCAGGATTACAGGCGTGCACCACCATGCCCAGCGGTAGCCAGTTTGAATTCACCATTTTCCCAGACATACAGCAGACAGCTATCAAATGGAGCCATGTACTGTGGTGCACTCATTCCAGAGCAGTGGAAGAAGTAGTTCTCAGACATTACACACAGGCTGGAGCCACCGAGGGGTCAGGACCCAGAAGTTCACAGCATCACATCAGTGTTAGTTCCTTAGGATTCCTGTTCACTTTGGGCAGTGCTGGGAGTTGAATACACCTTCACGCATGCTGGACAAGTAACTCCCCTACGGAGTCCCCTGCCCCAATTCTGACAAAGTTACGATCATGACAGTAGCTGAGCGAAGGACATCTCGGAACGTTTTTTTCAGCTTTCCTGTCAAGGTGACATTTTCCAGGATATAAAAGTTTACCTACCTGTACAATCTGCTCCCTCAAAGAACAAAAAACAGAATGAAACAAAAGCTGGGAGCTAAAAATAATAACAGAAAAAGGACAAAGGTACTAAAACCAAAATGAGGGACTGTCTTCTATTTCGACAGTGTACTCTCCCAGCCATCTGGGTGTTAAATGCCCCTTTTGTGAAGGAGCAATGGGCGGAGGCTGCACTTGCTGTCTCCCACCCCACAGTGTACAGGGGGACCATTCTATGCCAGTTCTCAGAGGTGGATGCCATCCACACTGTCCTATCCCAGCTGGCCTCTCCCCTGCACGGATGGATGCAGATTTCTACTGTGGCTTCATTTCTACAGAGCCTGAGCCCCAGAAGCGCACCCAGCTCTCCTCTATCTGCCTCCCGTTCTAGCTCCCCGGTGTCTGCTGGGGTTGCCTTTCCGTAGAGTACCTGTCCTCAGAGTCCTCCGCTTGGTCTACCCAAAGGAAGACACCTGAGTGAAGACATGTGTTGCTAGTGAAGTCCAAAATCCAGGGAACACAGACCAAAGATAAGAATAAAAGAAAAATGTATGTAGGGCTGGGGATTTAGCTCAGCGGTTCAGTGGCCTGCCTTGCAAGTGCAAGGACCCAAGTTCAATCCCTGGTACCAAAAAAGAAAAATGTATGTAGGGCTGGGGATTTAGCTCAGCGGTTCAGTGGCCTGCCTTGCACGTGCAAGGCAGGCCACTGAACCGCTGAGCTAAATCCCCAGCCCTACATACATTTTTCTTTTTTGGTACCAGGGATTGAACTTGGGTCCTTGCACGTGCAAGGACCCAAGTTCAATCCCTGGTACCAAAAAAGAAAAATGTATGTAGGGCTGGGGATTTAGCTCAGCGGTTCAGTGGCCTGCCTTGCAAGTGCAAGGACCCAAGTTCAATCCCTGGTACCAAAAAAGAAAAATGTATGTATTGGTTGGTGCTAGAGCCTGGGGATATGCATTAGCTTTCCTAGGAATGTCGCAGAAAATCAGAAACCAAGTGGCTGCAAAGAATGAAAACTGATTGTCGCACAACTCCAGAGGCTGGAAGTTTAAAGTCCGGGGTTGGCAGGACCTGCAGGAGACTCCTCCCTACCACTGCCAGCTTCTGCATCCCTACATCCCCTTGGCTGCAGCCCTTGCCTCTGAGGCCATGTGTTGTTCTTTCTCCCTGTATCTCTCTGGGATCCTCCTCCTCTTAGAAGGATCAAGAGTTCACCCTTCTTAAGTAAGACCTTATTTTAGTTTAAGTAATTACATTGGCAGTAGCCCTCTTTCTAGGTAAGGTCACACTCCGAGGTTCTGGGAAGGCCACGAATCTTTAGGGGAAATGTTCAATCCAGTACAGATATAAAGGGAGGACGAAGCGGCAAGAGCCTAGGGAGCTTAGGGACAAAGAGGTGCACACAGGTGTGCGTGCAGCTCTACCTAAAGAAACATACTAGTCAGTGGATAGTCACACAGAGGTAACAGGTTTTTAAATGAAGAAAGGTTCCCTGAACTCATGCAAAAAAAGGAAACCTGGCCTAGCCCGGAGGTATCGGAAAGTCCAAGAACTCCAGTGCAGAGGGAGAGCAATGTCCAGTGGACACAAGTAGGTGCTCACCTCTTTTTAAAAATAATTGATCATTTATTCATTAATATGTTGTCAAATTCAGTTTTCTGTTCACTATGATGCTTATTGCATTTTGTACTATTAGATACACATATTTTAAAATGTGTAACATTTTTATGAGAAAATTGAATATTCTTTGAAAAAATCATTTTGTTACTGTTCTCTACCAACAAACCTGAAACAACTTTCATCCAAATGCACTAGTGTGTCCCCCATGGGCCATGTAGGGTCTGTTAAGGCCCCGCAGTGGCACCCACGGGAGAACGTGGGAGAGGAGACCACAGGGATGCAGGGTGCAGTCGGGTGGATGGAGGTTGGAGAAACAGTCAAGAGTGAGCTTCGTGCGGAAGACTTCAAGCAGCACCCACGTCCAGCCCCACACTCACTGGGCACCATGCCCACCCACTGCCCGTGCACCCTGTTATGGAAACGGGTCTGCAAGACCCAGGAGAGCCGGGGCTGCTCACCCAGGCCCCTTCGAGAAACTGCCCAGAGTGGAAGTGAAGAAGGGGCACAGAGAAGAGGAGTGAGGAGGTATCACGGGGGCGAGAACTAGAAAGAACGAGGTGGGGTGGGAAGGACAGGAGAGACAGGAAGTGACAAAGGGGTGAGAGAGAGCTGAGGAAGGGGAGACAAAGGCAAAGGAGAGGCAGATGGAAAGAGAACCAGAACAGAGGAAGAGAGACAGAGAAATGGAGAAAGATAATTAGAAAGAAATAGAGAAACGAGTCAGAGACAAAGGCAGAGATGGTAAGGAGAAAGGACGGTAACGAGATTCTAAGAGACAGAGAGACTGCGGGGAGGCTTAGAGAACTGAGAAGTGCCTCTCCCTCCTGGTGCCCAAGCCCCTTCCCATCCACCCTCTCTTCCCTGCCCTATCTGGAACACTCTCCTGGTTACCTGATGCACCTGTACTGCTTTGCTAACCCAGGTCCACATGGCCAGCTGCGAATCTCATCAGTGGTCTCACCTATAAAACCACATCCAACAGTACTCGTCCCATAGGAAGTGGGGTAATCGCATCTGAGGCTCCCTTTGCTGATGGGGTGGGCTGACAACTCATTGTGTCCCACACAGTGAGATTGATTGCCTAGGAGAGACTATGAAATCGCAGAGGAAGTCCCATCCTAGGGGTGAACCTTATAAGTCCCTGACTGCACCACAGCACGCAGTGCACTGGGTGCTGGCTTCGGGGCTCCCTGGAAGCGTTAGATAGGAAATTACTTTGCATGATGCAGCTCAGACATTGAAAGCACAATGCTTGGGACTACATGATTCAGTGAGAAAATATAAATGGAAAATTACTGGAGCTGAAATTTTATTGCAAAGTTATTTATCTTTGTTATTACTTTCTGAATCCTTTTGTGCTTTTTGTTCATAGCAATGGATAGAGGCACTGTTACTTACTCTTTAAGTAGAAATTAGAAGGGAAAAATATTCCTCCCTGTACCACAAAATACCAGATTAAGTCTCAGCCCAGGCCCGTGGTTTCTCTCATTACCATGAAACGTCTAGAAATTGAAATAATAGCAATAAAAAAGCTTTGCAATCCGTCCCAGACAGTCCACGTGGCTTCTTACGGATGCCACTTAGCCTTTCTTGTTAGAAAAACAGTGGTGCGTAGAGAGCTTCCATAGAGAGCTGCCTCAGGGTTTCGTTACTGCTCGTCATTGCAGAGCCTCCCCTGGCAGCGCGGGCATTCTGGACCCCTTCTAGAAAAAGACAGGAGCTGGCGACTTTGTGGACTCTGACCAGAGAGAAAATAACCATATTAGTAATACGAATCACCATACTACAGCCACCAATGTCCCAAGCTCCACAGTCAGCCTGAGCTGCCTTGGCCCATCCAAGCCATCTGGTCGACCATCCCAGTGGCCACACTGGGAGGACTGTGCGGCCCTCCCTGCTGTCGTGGAACTGCCTCCTCAGGAGAGCTGCCACTTGTGTGGCTGAAACTACCCGATCAGCCAGAGTCACCTCCATATTGATCCCACACTGAAGGGACTGAGCTGCTCAGTTGGCCCAGTTTCCACTCTTCCCTTGCCCCGCTGCTGTGGATGTCTTCTGTAGTCACCAGAGTCCCTGCTGGACCCCAGGGCACAATGAAGCTGTGAGTGGACACTCACTTTGGTCTACATTTCCGACGCCTCCAGCTTGGTCTCTGAGTGACCACAGTGGGCACCCCACCCACAGTGCTGTGTACCAGACCTGCTGGGCCACTGGGATATCTTAGCCTTCTGGTGGCTCTTGGAGATGTAAGATCCAGCCCTGACCCTCCCCAAGTGCTCCCAAACCCACTGATTACTGATGAAGAACCATAGCAAGCATGCACTGGGGTGTCCAACTGAAATCAGAGCTCAGACAGCTTACCACACCCAAATCCCAAGGCACATCCTCAAAAGAGAGTGATTGCTCAGAAACACACCTTATAAAAGTGGTAGAAACAATCCATCAGAGGTGGAAACTCAGCATGGCTTGCCAAGGAATATGAAAATACAAGATAATGTGACCCTTCCAAAAGAACACAGTAACTGCCTAGCAACAGACCTGTAAGAAAAAAATATATTGACAAAATGCCCGATAATGATTATCAAGGAACAGTTTAATGAAATCAGGGAAATATTTCATGGCCTGAATGAAAAATTCAGCAAAGAGATAGAGATATTGAAAAAGAATCCAACAGAAGTCTTGGAAATGAGGAATTCAGTAAATTGCAAAAGGATATCAAAACTTGAAGACCAACATTTTGAAATATCCCAGTCAGACAAAATATAAACACAAACAAAAAGAAAAAAAGGGAGGAAGGAAGGAAAGATGGAAAAAGAAAATATGAGGAAAAGAGGGCTTCAAAGTATTTCCAATATGGTTAGATCACAAAATATTTGCATTTTGTGGCTACTTGAAGGTGAGAAAATGGGGATAGGCATAGAAACTCTACTAAACAAAATAGCTGAAAACATTCCTAAAATTGAAAAGAATGGATGGGCAGATACAGGAGGCCTATGGGCCCCTAAATAGACATGACCAGAAAGTTTTTACCAGTTCATGTTATAGATTAACTGTCAAAAGTACAATCCAAAGAGAGAATTCTAAAACTGTGAGAAGAACCATCAAGTCACACTGAGGTCCTGCTATTTTACTAACAGCAAATTTCTCAGTAGAAGTCTTACAGTCTAGTAAGGAATGGAATGACACACTGCAAGTACTAAAATGAAATAACTGCCAACTAATAGTGCATCTGGTAAAGCTGTCCTTCAGAAGTGAAGAGGAAATAAGACCTTCTGAGATAAGCACAAACAGGATTCCCCACCACAGAATAATTGAACAAAATGCATGGAAGGAAGTGTTACATCCACAAGTGAAAGAAAGACAACTACCATCATGAAAACATACCAAACTATAAAATCTCTAGAAAAGCAGATGCATAAAAAAGAAATAGAAGCAAATAAATGCTATTGATACAATAAACCATCAAACCACAAAGATGAGTAAGGACAAAAATAACAAAGACTTCAAAAACAGTTAGAAGAAAATTAACAAAATGACAGTAAGTCTTTACCTATCCATCAACAATATTCAATGTAAATGGACTAAATTCCCCAGCTAAAATAAACAGACTGGGTGAATGGACAAAAACAAGCGTCAACAATATGGTTACTATAAGTAACTCACTTTAGCAATAAACACATAGAGATTGAAAATATAAAGGTGGGAAAAGTGATTTTATGAAACTGGAAATGAAAATGAGCAGAGCTGCTATATTCTTATCTGATGCAATAGACTATAAGACAAGAACTGTAGAAAATGACAAGAGTCACTACACAGTGATTCATTCAACACAAATGTATAAGAATTGTAAAGATATATGCATCTCATACTAGAGCACTCAATTTTATTAAAAAATGACTATTAGACCTCAAGGGGCAGATGACTTTAACCCAATCATATTCAGGGATTCAATATCTTATTTTTCTTATTGGACAGCTAATTCAGACCAAAATGTCAACATCAGAGTTAAACTATACTATAGACCAAATGTTCCTAAAAGACATTTACAGGATATTTCATCCAATAGCTGCAGAATACACATCTTTTCAGTGTCACATGGAAGTTTGTCCACAAAAGGCCATATATTAGCTCACAAATCTCCACAAATTCTCCATGACGGCTGTCATAATTTGCTTTCCCAACAACAGTACACAAGAATTACTTTTTCTTCATACCCTGACCAGCATGTTATTTTTGTAATAATCATCCAAATGGGTCAAGCTTATATCTCATTGTAGTTTTGATTGGCATTTCCATGGAAGATAATGATCCTGACTATTCTTTGTACAGTTGTTGGCCATTTGTATCTCTTCTTTTGAGAAACATCTATTTAGATCATTTGTCTGTTCTAACCAGATTGTTTGGCTTTTGTCACTGTTGCTGAGTTTTTCTAATTGCTTATACAGTCTGCATACTGATCCTTTATTAACTACTTTGCAAATGTTTTCCCCATTCTATGGGTTGTCTTTTCACTTTGTTGATTGTCTCCCTTGCTATGAAGAAGTCCTTTTAGTTTCAATTAATCCCATGTTACTATTTTTGCTTTTGTTTCACATGGTTCTGGGATCCTATCTAAATTATCATTGCCTATACCAATGCCTTAGCATTGCTTCCTCTATATTCCTTTTAGTAGTATCAAATTTCAGGTCTTGCACTAAGGTCTAGATCCATTTCAAGTTCATATTTTTACAGGTTGAAAGACAGAGGTCAAGTTTCAGTTTTCTGTGTGAGTCCGACTTTCCCAACACCATTTGTTGAAGGGGCTCAGATTTCTGAAATGTATGTTTCTGGCACCGCTGTGGAGAATCTGCTGGCTGCAGGTGTGTGGGTTTATTTCTGGGACCTCTGTTCTGTAGCACTGGTGCATGTGTCTGTTTTTATGCAGGACCCTGTTGTTTTGGTTACTATGACTTTGGAGTATGTCTTGATGTCAGGTACTGTGATGTCTCCAGCTTTGTCCTTTCTTTGGGATTGTTTGGAGTATTCAGTCTTTCATGCTCCATACAATTTTTTTCTAGTTCCATTTAGAAGGTCATCGGTATTTTAATGGAGAGTACTTTTAATCTATAATCAGGGTAGTAAAGATATTTTAGCAATATTAATTCTCGCCATCTATAAACATGGGGGCTATTTTTGTGAGTGTGTGTGTGTGTGTGTGTGTGTGTGTGTAGTTTTCTTCAATTTCTTTCATCAGTGTTTTGTAATTTTCATTGTAGAGGCCTTGCATTTTTGTAGGCTAACTTTATTCCTAAGCATCTTGCTATGTATTGTGGAGGGGATTAATTGCATGGTCTCTGTCTCAGAAAGTTACTTATTTGTGCATAAAAAATGTTGCTAACTTTTGTAGATTTTTTTGTCCTGCAGCTTTACTGAATTTTTTCCATTTTAACATCCTTTTGGTAGAAGTGTTAGCTTTTTCTATGTGGATACTCATATTATTCACAAATAATGATAAGTTTACATTCTGCCTTCCTATTTGTATTCATTTTCTTTATTTCTCTTACCTAATAACAGTTATGAGAGTAGACATCCTTGTCTTGTTCTACATCCTACAGGAAATGATTTCAGTTTTTTCCCACTCACTAAGTCAGGTGTGGGATTCTCATATACAGCCTTTGTTATTTTGAGATACTCTCCTGTATCTGACTTGTTCAGGATTTTTTTTAATCTCAAAAAGATGTTAAATTTTATCAAAAGATTTTTAGGCATCTTTTGAGAAGATCATACTATTGATGTAATGTGTTATATTTGTTGATTTGCATATTTTGAACCATCGTTTGCATCCTTGGGATAAATCCATGATCACTGTGAATGATCTTTTTGATATTTTATTAGGTTAAATTTGCTATTATTTTGTTGAGAAATTTTGGGATATGTTCATTAGGGATCTTTGTCTATAGTTTTCTTTTTCTTTCTTTATTTTTTATTTTTTATTTTTGATAGATAGACAGATTTGAGTCCTGTGACAATATTTACAATAGCCAGGATATAGAGTCAGCCCTGGTGCCTGTCAAGATGGGGGGTAAATAAAATGTGGTACATATATATATGCAATGGAATATTACCCAGCCATAAAGAAGATAGAAACCCTGTCATTTGCAGCAAAATAAATAGAAATGGAGGAAACTGTGTTAAGTGAAATAAGCCAAGCACAGGAAGAAAGTACCACATGTTTTTGTTAATGTGTGGAATTTAAACAAAGTCAGCCTAAATGCACGAAACTAATTTCTAGATGTTGAAAAGGGTGTATGGGGGATAAACAGGGAAAGAGGATTTGATCAGTGCATATGATATGCATGTCTTGAAATATCACACTGAAGCCATGAATGGATACAATTAATAAGTGTTGATCAGTATGAAAACTTAAGAACTAAAAACAGGTAATGCAAATATCCATCTTTTCTTTGTTTCATAGAGCTCTACAATTTTCAGGATTATAGCCTACATTCTCTTATTTGATTTTCAAACAATGCACCTATGTTTATTGAAAGGAATACAAAATATTTGTAAAATACACATTTACAATGCACGCATACAGAAATATATAGTTTAAAGTCACTTAAGCTCTTCACCTTCGTGTTTCACATGAGACTTTGTTACCATGTTCAGAGAAAACAAGGAGGGTTTTCTTGCTAGTTTGCCAGTAGACCCACGAGGGCAGTGACACTGTGTCTCGGTGCTGACCAGCGAGGACAGCGCTCCTCAGCGAAGTCTGTGGGCCAGACCCAGGGACACTGTCAGACGCCTGGGTGTGAATTCTGCTGCTGCCCTGAGCCGTGAGGTGGGCGCGGCCCCGAGTCTGCCCAGGCCTTTCAAGGGCAGAGCGCTCTGGGCTGCAGTCACCGCGGATGGGATTGAGGTCCTGCTTGTGGTCCGGGGCCTTGGCTCTGACTCCCTTTCCGCGCTCTCCCTTGACTCGGGCTTCACGCGAGTCTTCCACGCGTGTCTGCGGGGAGGATCAGCGCTGTGGCGTTTCCGAGCTGCACAGCCGCGCTGCTCAGTGAGCCTAGAGGCCGTTCCCAGACCCTCACCTGGCCAGGCAGATCGAGACCCCGGAGAGACACGGCACAACGCACTGTCCACGCTCCAGGAGCTTCGCTAGTCTAAGGAAAATCAGGGAGACGCGGATGACTGCCGGGGTGTGAGTCCTGAAGCCCCAGAAATTAGGTGAAATCTCGAGCTGGGATGGAGGCAGCATAGATGGTACAGTCAGGCCAGAAGATGGGCACAGTGGGTGGGTAGATTGGGCAGGGCAAGGCTCCAGGTACCAGGGAGAGCCCCGACCCATCGCAGGTTCCGTCTCTGGCCAAAGTGGTGTTCCCCGCCACATGCCTGCGCAGCCTTGGCCCTGCCACTGAAATCCAGCTGCCCGTCCCCTCCCCTGGCCCCAGCGGGCTTTCCTGAGAGTCTTGATGGGTAGAACGCACTAGAAGTGGTGCCAGGAACTCTGGGCAGGTGACTCGATTTCCCCTTGGTTGCCACCTCCCTTCTGAACAGTCCTTCTGGAGCACAGGGCTGCTGTGCTGGGATCCCGCTCCCTGGAGCTCACTGTGGAGAGAGACGTGCAGAGAGACAGCGAGACCTGAGGAGCCCCAGCTGTGTACGGCTCCCCAGCGCAGCTGTGGGACAGGGGAGTGGGGCTGTCCACTGCCTCGTGGGGCCTCTGAGCAAGGCTGACCAGCTGAGCTGAGCACACTGTCAGCTGGGCTGATCCTAGTATTTGGACCCATGAGGGTCGCACCAAGACCAAGGGGCTGGTGGCGGTAAGAAATGAAAGCCCCATTTATATCTAAAGCTCAGGCAGCTCCAAATCGCCCCTGAGTGGGCGACACCCCCAGCCTGTGTGTGTGGAAGTCACAGTGACTCACGGACGGTGTGCTAAATCCTGTGAGCTGCAGGTGCTCATTGTTACTGCTCAGAGATGTAGCGGAGCTCTCTCCAGACCCAGATCTGACAAGTTCCAAGGTAAGGACAGCAAACCTTTTAGAGCCTGAGCCCAGCCCCGGCTTCTGCACGGAGATGTAGGTGAGAGTGGGTGGGGGCCGAAACCAGGGACTTCGGCCATCGCTTTCCCTGCATCTTCACCTGCTCCGAGGTCACCTGTGGAAAAGACTGACGTGAGAGGCACCCTGTGCTCCAGCTTCCTTGTGAAGAGATTGATGGATTTCTGACGTCTTCAAAGAGGACCGTGGAAGTCGTGAAGGCAGTGGCTCAACTCTGATTAGTGGCAGCGGGTAAGGAGCTGCAGCAGCGCGCATTGGCTGAGGTAGTGACAAGGTCGTAAGGGAAGGATGGGACACTGGGCGGGGAGAGGGGAAGAATGAAGACCCAGCGGTAAGCAGGCTCCTCAGAACAGTTGAGCTCCGATGACGTTTCCTCGTCGCCAGCCCAGGCAACATCCAGCAATGCTCTGTCAGCCTCTCCCGCTCACTGACCAAGCGGCCTTAAAGTGTCACTGAAATTGGCAGCAGCCAGAGCTGCTGCTTGCTGCAGAAGTGGGTCTCCAAAGAGAGCTGATTGGCTTGCCTTCTCCGAGTCTTGTTTCCTCTAATCCCTAAGACGGAGGTTGCAGGGGTCCCGATGCGATGTGGTCTGTGCGAAGATCGTGAAAGCCCTCTTGGGACCAGACAAGTCAACTACCACCAGGACTGCTCAGCATGAACTGCAAGATATCAGAAGTACTTTTAAAGCAGTTCCATCAGAAAAACATCTGAGTGGGAAGATGGGTCCTATTGCCAATTCTCACATGTCCACATCACGGTCTTGCTAGATGTAGATGACTGAGCCACGAGGCCCCATGCTGTGCTAGAAAAAGACCCCGATATGTTACTTTTTGATACTGATTTCCCCAGACTACTTTTCTAGAGATCTAATAATCTCAAGATATATTGAAGACTTGTAATGGTTTTCCTGTTTAAGATCATTAGCTAGGACTGCAGTGTAAGGACACATAAAATGTTTAAAATGACATTTGGGACAAAGGGCCTTGTTTTTGTGTTATCAAATAGATGCTGTGTATGTGAACATACGCGCATGCACGCACGCACACACACACACACACACACAAACATCCATATGCACCTCTCCCTTCTTCCAGCAGGAAAATGGAAACAAAAGCAAGTTCATTGCCAAGTCTTGCATTTGTTGATTTTTAGAATTCCTAAAATTTCAGTTGGGACTTCATACCATCTTCTGTTGTAGGTTTAACCACCATCTATCTGTGTTCTTGTGGGGGAAAAATCTCTTCAATTCCATTTTGCAAAAGCTTTCGTCTTCCCTGCATTTCTGTGTTTCTTTAGAGTAAGTTTTACTTATTGGTTCATCTTGGAATGATGGCCCCTTCCAGGCCTCCCACAAAAGACATTCCCTCCTGTGGAAATTTCCAGAAGCTTCTGGTCACATTTTCTACTGAGATGTTGGTAGGGTGGTCCTCAGTGTGACAGTGCTTGAAAGTTGAAATATTTAAGAATGAGGCCCTGGTAGGAAGTCCTTCGATCAGTTTGGGGTGTTCTCTGGGAAGGGATTGTTGGGCTCTAGCCTGTTTGGCTTCCTGTTTCTAGATGTGATCACTTTCTCTCACGTGTACTCTCACCGCTGTGACATCACTGGCCCTCATTGCCACTGTAGTCGTGCTGACACTGCTGCCTACTCTTGAATATCCAGAATTGTGAGCTAAATAAACCTTTTTTCTTCATACGTGTCCCACCTCAAGTGTTTTGTTATAGCAACAAGAAATAGATGAATGCACATTTAGTAGTGATAGCAACACTAGCAATGATAGCAGCAGTAGAGTTGTAGTAATTGATTCATATGTTGAAAAATCTATCATGTTCCATATGTTTTACAGGCATAATCTCCTATTTCCTTCAGAAAGTCATTTAGTAGGTTTGGAAGAAGTTAATTGCATTTTTCCCTACCATGTGGGGGGATGTGTCCCAGACCCAATCAAACTGCATGCGGCATCCTCTGATCTCAATGACTTAAGAATGGAAATGTGATTCAAAAATGGGCCCATAAAAATGGACTGAAAGGCTATTTCTATGGTCTTTGGGGTGGACCAAGGAAAAAGATCTGCTCCTTTGAGACCAGGACTGTGGTGTTTGTGTCCTCAGGAAGTGGGGCTCCATCTCAGGGAGAGACCCTCTGGTCAGGGGGTCCCACAATAGGGCAGGCAGTAGGCGAGGACAGGAAGCAGAGGCAGGCTCAACAGATGCAGCCTCCTCAAGCCCCGGTGTCTCACGAAGTCAGTGTACATTTGCTCATTCCTTTAACTCAGACTGAGATTCATCAATCTTGTCTGCACCCAGGGTCCTGATGTCACAATTACTCTGGGCATTTTACTGATGGGCAACCTAAAATGGACGGGATTGGCACTGGTTTCTCGTGGTTCCTGAGTTTCTGTTGTAGCAGGTCTGGATGGGACAGACCCCTCCACCAAACTCCTGGGTGATGCTGATGCTGCCGGCGCTGGGATCACTGCTCCCTGCTCTGCCTTCTCCCTGGATGGATTCTGGGGCTCAGCTCCAGCAGGCGCACTGTGGGTACCACAGCATAGCTCTTCGTGGCAGTATGCTAATGTCGTAAGAGGGTAGGCAGTGGATAGGATATTTCTCTCTTATTGAAGGAAATGTTGAGCCCCCTGATGTTCTCAACTGAGACTTGGATGAAAACGGTCAGTGAATCAATGAATCAATGAAGATATTGGTTCAATACATAGGAAGTCCTGAAAGGTACTCTGCTGATCTCTCTCTCCTTCCCTCTCACATTCTTGTTTTCCTCTTCTACCTCTCACCCTCTTCCTCTTTCTCTTTGAACTTGTATTCCGAAAGGAGTAAAATTTCAAGTGGATGAAAACAGTAATGTCAAGAAGAGAGGTATGGACTTCAGGATGACTGAAATAGCTTGTGTGCCTTGGAAAGGGAGCGGGCTGGTGGTCAGGACTTTGAGAAGAGCCATTCAGGAAACATGTGGGTGGCAGAATAATTGCCACAGGAGAAGTCCACTATTGGAAGCTGTGCAAACTTCCAATCACCTGACAAAAGGTACGGCCAGGATAATGGAAGACAAGATCTTTACCACGTAAATGGGGCCCAGGATGGTCAGAGCTCTTATCAGGCTAAGACACTGTCCCCTGAAGCTTGCCACTATTTATTGAACACACAGCTTGAAGGGGTGAGAGGCGATGCAGGTAACAGTGGAGTGGAGAGCACAGACACAAGCAGGGGTCTAGCAACAAGGGAAGGAGACATTCTACCAGGAACAGCCCTTCGACGAAAGGGAAATTTGTTTTTTCCCATAGATTAATTTTTACCTTTGTAGAAGTTTTGTATGTGAGTCACACTGCCCTAAGCTGCACCACTGTCTTGCCACCCAAGACATCCTAGAGTCACGGATTTTGAGACTGCCACTGTGACAGTGGTGTGGGGAGCTGTTCCTTTCCTGCACACCGACTGCTGGCTCTTCAGGCAACCCCTGTGGGCTAAGAGGAAGACTCAGACTTTTAATATGAAAAGCCAGTTTATGAATTCATAGCTCTCTCACAGTGGTCACCATCAGTCCACTTTCTCTGCCAATCAGCTGTGGGTTCTTTTGCTTGATTCAGATGGAGAATCATGAATTGGCAAAGTGTGGCTCAGCTGGCAGCCCTGATAACACCAGCTGACGCCAGTCCTGTTGGACCCCAACACTGCTGCACTTGGTTGCCCCTGACTGGTATTGGTTTGTGACAGACTCTGGTCTCTCCTGTTGGTCCACGGAGCTATCGGAGCTGGCGGCTTCTTGTGTTCATTGCTCTTTCTTTTGAGATACCTTCTCCATCTACACTGCTCAGGAAAAGAAACGAGTAGATTCACAAGGCCATCTGAGCCCACACCACCTGAGAAATAGATCGGAGACAGATTTACCAGAATACTAAAGCAGGTCTTCATTTTGACAGGACCTGTGCTGCCGCATAGGAGGTAGGAGGGCTCAGTACACCGGAGAAAACCCTCCTGGACTGACCAGGATGGGTGTGAGGATTCTGCCAGCATCTCAGCCATGGTCCGCAACCCCTTCCAGTTCAGCCTGGGATTTGTTCAGATACAGGCCTGCCGACTGGTCCAGGCTGGGATTGGCCCAAGAGGGTCCAGGGTCCAGGGTCCCGGCAGGGATTCAGTGAGTGTGACAATGAGCTGCTGGATGGATGCAGTTGTGCCCCTGGGGACCATGGTGTGGCTGGGGCCAGGGAATCTTCAGGAAGGGAGCTGTGCTCACCACAGAGATTGGAATTTAGGAGGCTGGGGTGCCATTCCCGGATCCATCCCGCCCTCCCTGAACTTAGCACCTCAGGGTGCAGCCATCTCTGAGGCGAATGCAGGGGTGGACAGCTGCCTGCTGAGCTGCACTTGTGTCTGAGTGGCCTGGAGGAGAGTGAGCACCAGGCCACAAAGAGGGACAAAGGGAGTGGGGGACTGGTGTGGCAGTTGCTGGACAAATGAGGCCCCCTCAGCGGCCTTAGGAAAAAGGGAAGTCTCAGGCACTGCCCATCTGTCTCAACCTCACAAGCAGGAGGGGTTTTGCTGATGTAAATAAATTGAGGGGCCTGAGAAGGGAGATATCCTGGGTGATTCGAACTCCGTGCAGCCACAGAGTCCTTGAGAAGGTGGGAGAGTGTGCTGAGAGTAGAAGTGAAAGACGGGCAGAGAGCAGAGCAGAGCAGACATCCCTGAGCCTGCAGATGGAGAGAAGAGCCACAAGCCAAGGGATGCGGGCAGCCGTGAGGTCTGGGAAGCGCTCCCAGCCCTTCTCATGGTCCGGGCACCATGTTTGCTGTCCTGCAGCAGCAGGGAGCCACATCCTGGGACAGTGTGAATGAGCGGGAAACAGATGCCCCAGGGCCTCCAGGAAGACGCATAATCCCGACAGCCTCTTGCTTTTAGACTTGGGGGACCCTAGCCAGCCTGATGGCTTCCAAAAGCCAGTGGTAGCTGCAGATAGTGGTGCTGGAAGCCTAGGTACCAGAGACCAAGTTGTATCACATCAGGATAGGAGAGCTGGGCTGCAGATTCCAGCTCATTGTCTCAAGATGGGGCCACTCGTCCTTGCTGAGGCTGTGATTCTTGCCTTGAACTAAGAGTAACCCGATGGTGCCTGAGGACATCGCACTTATGCCCCTAGGTGACACGAGGCCATGTGGAACCTGCCCCTCTGTGCTCGGCTTATGGCATTTTGTGGTGTCCTCCAGGTTCACCCGTGCTGTCACAGATAACGGGATTTCACCTTTTTAATGGCCATATAGTATTCCATCAGCTATAATTAGCAAGAATGTATTATGCATTTCAAAATAGCTAGAAGAGACGATTTTGAATTTTTCTCACCACAAAAGAAATGATAAATGTTTGACAATGGGTAAGTTACTTACCCTCCTTTGATCATACTGTATACATGTGTCAAAACTTAACACTGTACCCCCCAAATATCTACAGTTATTCTGGGTCAATCAAAAATAAAAAACGAAGCGAGAACAAAACAAAATAATATAGAAATAACAATGCCGCCAGCCTCTTAGTGTTGCTAAATGGAATAAGGTCACTCCTGTAAGGCACCCAGCCCAGTGTCCAGCACATACTGAGCATCAGAAGTTGAGTTATAAAGAACAGAAAAATGAGAGATAGGAAATTCCTTTGACACTTTTTGGATTTTTAAAAATAGATAAACTGAGTCAAAAAGAAATATATCTTGAACATATGTTGCAAGCTAATTTAGTTTTGAAGTCTTTTGAGAGCCTTTATATTTTCATCTCTGCAAAATTGTGGAGTGCTGAAAATACTCCTGAATACACTGAAATTTCATTAAAAGGTAATGCACCAGGCCACGCCTCATTTTTCCTGAGAGAAAAGGGATGTGAGGGGATCAAACACAAGACGCAGCATTTTACAGTTCCACTTCCAAAGGCGTCCACTCTGTGACACAGCAGGACAATCGGATCGGCATCTCAGCTGTAGAATCGCAGAAACCTGAAAGCCGAGCACATTAACACCAGGTTAATTCTGTATTAAAAGGTTAATCTTGTAGGTGTCTCATTGAACTTGTTTCCTGTCTTATGTGGCTAGACGTGCGGGTTTTCTTTACATTTCCTTTTTCCTTTACCTAAAGAGCTTTCAGTCAACTCTTTTCTTGCTCTTTCCCTGACTTTAGCACGGGCATAGAAGCTTGGGGTCTTGGGTGCAGGTTTTAGCTTCAGTATTTGCCGGGCTGGACCACGGGCTTGCGGCTCCTCCTCTCTCTGTGTCACAGTGCTGCCCCTGTGTGCTGGCGGCAGGGGAGCTGGCTGGCTGCAGAGGCTGCGGAGGGGAGCAGAGGACCCTTGGGTGCCCTCAGCATAGGTCTCCCTATTCTGCAGGCAGTGGGTTCTTCCTCTCGCCTAACTTGCTCCCCTGGGCAGTGCAGTGTCTGACGTCCGACCCCGGATGGCTCTTCTTCGGCTCCAGCATCTCCTCTGGCAGTGCAGATCCAGTCTCCTGACCCTATCAGCTGTCGTGTGCCGGCCAACACCTGGGTCTCCTGCCCATGGACTCATTGCAGCTGTGTGGAAGTATGAACAGTTTAACCTATTCACGCACTTGCCTTCTTAATGCTTAATGTCCAGGACCAAGTGCTGCTCCCCAAATCATCCAGCCAGGCCGGAAACACACACGCAGTTATAGAATTGTACTTTACTCATTGCTTTATTAACATAAAGTAATTTTCTAACTCACTATTACAATAACAATGATTATTTCATTGAATTGCAGTGTAAGGCGTCTCACAGTGTTTCAGTGATTATTTTTATCTCACCATTACCAACGTTGTTAATAACTCATGAGGGTACATTCATCATCTACTGCTGGGGCCTCATGCTATCTGCAGTGGAGCAGGGGGTAGGAGTTCTTAGGGGACAGGGCGGCTTTAGGGACCCCTGGGTGGAGCCTTTTCCAGGGGGTGAATGTCCTTGGGGGCGTCCTTGTCAGCTCCGGATTCCCCGGAACTGTCCTCCTGACACCTCCACCTGCCCAGAGCTTCGGAGCAGCTCTCCAGCGCGGGCGTTGCAGTTCTGTCTACTGAACGCCGGCCCTGGCTCCAGAGGGCAGGGTCAGCCTGCTGGAGCAGAACTGCATCTCTGTGGCCCTCACAGGAGACTGGGCCCCTCATTCGCCTCCCTCTGGAACCTGGGCCGTTTGTATATAACAGGGCTGTAGAGAACCCACAAGGACACGTGCTGGAGGGTGCATGAGCCCTGAGTGTGGGATTCTTCCCAAGACAGGAGTTCAGTGACCGAAGTTAATGGACTGCTGGACCAGTACTTGGAAGAGCTCTGCTCAGGACTTGGAGTCTCCCAGGCTGAGATGAGGCTCGTTTTGTCAGATCCTGGGTGGGTGATAGTGTGGGACATTTACTCTCCACAAAGTGGTCATTCAGGAATATGACTGAGAAAGCATCAGGAATCCACGTGACGGGCAGGCCGTGAAATAACAAGTCTGGAGGTCACAGGGTCTGTCCAATCGAAAGGCGGTACTAGAAAGACAAATCCACTGAGTGCAAAAGCCACGTCGGACTGATCCTGCAGGAAAAGAAAAAGCTCCATTAGGGTCATTATTGAGCCCCCTGCTACAAGTGAATATGATCTGTAGTTCAGATAAAATATCTTATTAATGTTCGGTGCCCGAGACCTTATAACTACTCTGAGAGTGTGGGAGAGACAAAGATGCCGAGTGGTGGAGAGAGGGGCCATGTGTGCAGCCTGCGGGGAAAATATTTAGACACAGGTGCACACGTGCATGCACACGCACGCTTGTGTGCACATAGAACACAGAGGGAAAAGTTAAGCATCCGTGATCTGGGTAAGAGGTGCGTGGGAGATCTTTGGAAAGGCTTGTGCAGACACTTGCAATTTTGAAGATAACTCCAAAATAAAATACATTTAAAAGTGAATTTGGAATTATATTTTGATCACAGCGTAGAGAGGTCTAGACTTGACTCGCGGATTGTGGAGAAGACACCCGCACTGTGGTATCTGCTCTGGGCCTTTGACTGAGGACTGAGAACAGACAAACTGTTCTTTTTCCCTGTCCACGCTCCCTCATTTGCTGTTGGCTGTTCTAGGCCTGGCACTCGGTGAGCTCTCAGGGTCCCCTAAGTGAATCACGAAAGTGCCACATTCCTGTAGTTTCAACCAGATTCTCCAAAACAAACTCTTCAAATAATTTCTCCACTCCTTCGCATGGTGGCATGGCGGGCAGCCTTCCGGGTGGTGAGAGCTGCACAGGGCCCTGCAGAGTGACCCAGAAGGGGCACAGTCTGCTCACAGATCCTCCCTCAGGGGATCGAATATCTCAGGTGTCAAGGGGGGGACCCTTGGGCCACTTTCATTAGACAGGTGATGGGTGTGGGCAGGGGCCCTGCCGCTGACCCCGCGACGCTGTCCTAAGGCACCTTTATATTAGAAACTGGCAGGAAATGGAGCGGCGCATGGGCAAGCTCAGAATTCTGCCTGTTGCAGCGAGGTTGGGTGCCAAGAGTGCAATGGGGTCCCTGTGGTGTTACCGCAGTCTTCCTTTCTCAGTGTCTCCTTGAGGCTCAGGAGGTCACAAAAGTGCTGGACGCGTAGGGAGGGAGTCAGCATGACATGGGAACCCACCCCCGTAGAGAAGGATGTGCTTTGTAGGTGCATGGGGGCCACAGGTGTTGGCGTGGGCAGTGTGAGAGCAGAAGTCAGGACAATCTGACCCAGGTGTCCTCTCGCTGCCCAAGCCACAGCCAGCAGGAAGCCCCCATGTCTGTGAGAAGAGCTCCTGCGGGACCAGGAGGGGCCGATGCTTGAGCAGATTAATGCAGTCATCCGAGAGAGCTGTCCAGGGAGCAGGTTACTGGACATCATATATTTGCTTTTGAAATTTTAATAATGTTCCTTTTAATTTCTGGAGTCAATATTTCCTTTCCTCTGTGCTGGGAAGAGGCTGAATGTTGGGCACCAGGAGGGCTGGTTCACGGTGGCGCGGAGGCATGCCTTACATCTTACTCACTAACCTCCCGCAAATGTCTAATGCACTCCCAGCCCTCTGCAGAGAAAGCCAAGCTGTGAGTCTGTCTGGGCACCTGCAGTCGTCCTCTTCCAGCCCCAGGCCCCCAGTCTCTCCTAGTCCGCCACTGGCCGACGGGTGTTACTAAGAGTGTCTTCCGCACCAGGTGCAGGGGCTAGAGATCTGCGCTGTCCTGGGGCTTTCATCGCGGACAGGAGGGGCAGCAGGAGTGAGCACGCAGCACGGGATGTGCTGGGGTACAGGACACGCCACAAGCCCAGTGCTGCAGCGTATAGTTCAGGCTGGGACCGGCTTCCTGCAGAGCAGCAAGGCCACCAGGTTGGGAAGAAGCTGGGCAGGATCTGTGCTTTCAGAGAGTTCCAGGCAGGGGCAGAGGGGCTGCAGTGGTAATGAACAACCTTTGAAGAAGTTGGAGGCCATGTGGCAGGCGAGGGGTGGGGCACGGAGAGCGCTCTGAGGAGCATAGCTTCTGCTCAGGGGAAGGTTTGGGGTTTGCGGCCGGGGAATGGCAGGGTCAGAGCTGCTTTTTGAAAGAAAATCCTCTGGCTGCTGAGTGGATAGGAAGCAGATGAGTGAGGTGACAGGTGTCTGTCACCCAGAGGCTCAGAGTGACCCGCTGGCTGTAGCCCACATCCTGGTGACCGTCCCATCCGAGCAGAGGTCTTTGAGCAAGTCTATGCCCCACCTGTCCCAGACGTGCTGTGGTGGTGACAGTGGTGGTGACAGTGGGACATCGTCTGCTCCTGTCCAAGAGCTTCTGCTGGGCGAGGCTGGTACCTCCCGACTGGGGTCAGAGGACATCCCACTGCCCCCCAGGATACCCCCACAAGGTGGAGAGACTGTGGACTGGACCCAAGACAAATGCTTAATCCTGAGCAGATCCTTGTTAGGTCATGACTGTGGTCAGGGGAGCGTAGAAATGGGATTGGCTGCTGTCCTAAATGATGCCTCTGGCTCATGGTGGAGTCTGGATTTGAACCCGGATCCTTTTAACTCTACCACCTGTACTTAGTGCAATGTGAACACCCTGAGCAGGTTCCCGGTGCACACTAAGTGTCTGGCATGTGTCTGGGAATGAGTGAATAAAGAAATCTACTTTGAAAAGCAAGTCCTTCGGGACCTCCCAGTGTTGCTCCTGTCTTTTGAAAATATCAGTAAATCCCTGGGCTGTGACTCCCCAGAGTCACCCAAAACATTGACACCCCTCCCCTGCTCCTCATCAGAAGCAAACTATCTGCTGGGGATTTATCTTACTGGTGCTGCCGCTTGCCTCACAAGCACAAGGGCCTGTTGGTCTCTGGTTCCAAAAAAAGCAAACCGTCATATCTAGGCAACCACTACAGTTGGTGTGGAGGGGGCTGTGGCCAGCAGCAAGTGGCAGTGTGTGCACCTGGAGAAGGTGGGCTTCTGGAGCGGTTTATAGGAGACTTCTGTATGAGGCGGTAGACCCCAGCCCGACCCTTGCGGCTGTCCCCACTGGTCCAGGTCCTCATGCACCACTAGTGGTCCAGGGGTATGGCAGCCCCAGGGAAGCACTCATCAGGAGGTGTGGGAGTGCTGTGCTGAGATCCCTGGGTGTGGTTGTTCATGGAGGTCACCCAAGAGATGTTGGGGACCCAGCAGTCTTCCCTGGAGGGGAAACTGAGTCTGCACATTTGGACACCAGTTTCCTCCATAGTTGAAGGGGCTGGGGCAGAAGACCTCTCATCGTGAGTGTCCTAGTGGATGTCTTCGCTCAGTTAAGCCTCACAAACCAGCAGCTTGGGAGGTGGAGGCGGATCTTATTCACTGACACCAGGGAGTCCCATTGAACGGTCCAGCAGCAAGACCACCGCTATCCAGACTCAGCCCGTGATGGAACATCTCCCTTCCTGTTGTACACGAGACTCCCAGCAAGGTCTTGCCTGGTCTTCGGGTCCTTCTGGAATCTGTGTGGACAAAGAAGTCGTGAGGATTTTCTGCGGCAGAGATGAACCCCGGATGAATCTTCTCTCAGCACTTCCTGCCCGGGCTCGCCTGACTGTGGTCGCTGTCCCTCAGGTTCTGTCTAGCCTGCCACCTGCTGATTTGGCGTGGAGATCAACAAGCTCTGGCGTTATCTGGAGACGGCCAGCCTCAGTGCAGGCCTAGGGTGCTGGGCGGGAGAGAACGGTGCTGAACAGAATTTCAGTCAGTGGCTAGAAGTCTACCTGGTCAGGCAATTGATGAAATACTTCCATCTCGAGGGCAAGAATTCGTACAAAGCATCAGTAATCAAAAACTTACTCTGGAATGCACCTTCTTCCCTGGGCAGCACTGGGCAGGAGGGACAGGTGTGCAACTTACAGTTGCTCTGGTTCTGGGAATTTGCTAGGACAAAGCCCACTGCCTTGGAACAGCATCATCCCTGTGTGTGGTTAGCTCTGCTTGTGTGTGTGTGTGTGTGTGTGTGTGTGTGTGTGTTTTCATCTAAGTTTCCCAGGCTGGGCTTGAACCTGCGGTCCTTGTGCCTCAGCCTCCAGAGTGCTGGGATTACAGGTGCACACTACCATCCCTAATTTGTGCGTCTCTTCTCCCTGGAGTCTGCCTCTGTATCTCACTGCTTCCTGTTTAAGTCTAGCAGACAAATGGGGACAGGGTGGTTAGACTCTGAATTTTCTCCCCTTCCTCCTATCCTGCTTTATAAAAGGTGTCTACTTCCAGCCAAACCTCTCACCGCCGAGAGAGACTTGCTCTTGTACTCCTGGGTGGGGTGTGGGCGGAGGCTCTGATTAGCACTTTGTACACATTCGGTGACTGCTGGGTCCCACAGATTATGTCTGTGAAGTGGGAGGTCCAGGAGTCAGCTGAGCCACAGCGGCAGGACCCCCGCCTGGTGTGGGGGTCAGAGCTCGTCCTTGCAGCAGCACTGAAGGCCTAGGTCACCCCGGGCCCATTCAGCAGGACCTTGCTTCATGCTGAGCACACAGCGGGAAAGAAAGAAAACCTCTTGGCTGCTGGTGAGAATTCCTATTCTTTTGTAATAGAAACTTCTGGATTTTTCGTGGACAAACATCAGAGTTAAGCCTGAATTCTGGCCTTTTTAAAAAATCAAGACCGTGCCTAAGAAAGGAGGGGAAAGCACACAGACAGACGGTGTCCCAGGAGAGTGTAAGGGGAGGTCTGTGTGTCAGGCTGGCCACTGTTTTCTGTCTCTCCCTGTCATTCTGCTTTCTGTTTCTCCTCTCTGACTCATGTCTCTCTCTGTCTCTGCTCGTGTCTCTCTGTGTTTCAGTCTCTGGATTTGCTTGTCTCTCTCTGGCCTTCTCTTTGAATGTCTGCCACTTCTCTCTCTTCCTCTTTCTGACGTGGCCCCTTGCCATTCCCTTGCTTGTGGTTTTCGGCTGCAGATGACAGAGTCCCCTGCAGCTCACAGCGGTTTCCCCATAAAGGGGACTCCGGAGTTCCCAGTGCCCTGGGGAAAGCCAGCGCTGTGCACCTAGGGCTCCACTGCCCTGCTGCCTGGAGACGACCACCAAGAGGGATCCCGGTGTCCCTGCAGGTAGGACGGGCCCCTCACGTGGTTGAGGACACAGAGTCACACCTTCATCCGTGGCTGGGGCGGAGGAATGGTGTGGAGGGAAGGGGACGACAGAGTCTGAGTGGCCCGCGTGGAGCCCCTGCCCCGGAGGACTGTGCTGTGCGAAGCGGCACTGCGGGACTTGTGCTCTATGAAAACGAACCAGGAAGATGAAGGTCAGCACATAGGACGCACTTTTCTAGCAAGGCCCAAGAAGCCTCCTGTGGGAGTGGCCGTCACTGAGAACGGACAGTGGGGATGCCTGGGCAGGGGCACAGAGGTGGAGCGGGGACTCCGGCCATCCCTGCAGCACCGCCAAACTTCACACACGTCAGTCAGCTCACGGGGAAGGGCAGGAGGGCCGGGCCTGGGCCCATGCTCCGGAGTCCTAGGATGAGGTCTGGACACACTCGTGGCTTTATGTGGTCTTCCTGGTGCCGCCACTTCTGAGAAATGTGAACTGTGGCACGCTGATCTCTGTCGCACTTTCCATCGCTGCAGTCAGGCTGACGAGGGGAATCAGCTTCTCGGGCCTGGCGGTAATGCTCATCAAGCGCGTGGGACAAGGCCAGCCACAGCAAGCGCCCCTACGTGCTCAGGCCTTAGGGTGGACCCCACACGCGCCACTCGTCACCTCCCTCTCGCTGAGACAAGGTATCTGATACGTACAACTCACGACAACAGTTTATTCTGGCTCATGGTTTCGGTCCACAGTTGGCTGACTCCAAGGCAGAAATGACATAGTAGAAGGGGTGGCGGAGGACAGCTGCTCCCCTCATGGCAGCCAGGAAGCGGAGAGCAGGGCAGAGCCAGAGCAAGAGGTCCTGTTCCCAAGGCCCCCTGTGAGGACGCGGCTGCTCACAAGTGGAGTGTGACTATGGCTCCCCATGACCCAGTCACCTTCCAGAAGCCCCACTTCTGATCACATGAGACTTTGGGGGACATTTTGGATGTAAACCACGTCACCACACTTAGTAGCAACTTTGCTGCAAATGCCAGGCTGTGCCTTGGGCATTTTTAGTCAATGTATAAAGATAGAGAAACAGTTGGCCTGGTCTGTACGGCCTCTGTTCTGCTTTGTTTTAGTGCATCCCAGTTTTCTTGGCGCTCGCTCAGGTTCTCTTTGTCCAGTGTCCTAGGGTTTCAGCAGGTCTTTAGTGCACTCTGCCACTGAACGGTGTGGCTGGAATTTGAACCAAAGTCCACGGGGCCCTGAGTGCCTTCCCTGACCACGAAGTGAAACCTGTGCTTTTCCATCCCTCCTGTGGGCACAGCTGCATACGCCAGGACTCCCCGCATCTCGTAGCTGGTTCCCCTATTGAGGGGACCCACAAGGTCCCCCGGGGGGACCACAGCTTCACACTCAAGACAGCACCTGGGCCCAATGCCCTGCTGCTTACCTGTTGTCCCTGAAGGTAGGGGCTCAATGCCATCAAGGACTCCCCACAGGACGGCTGCTTCCAGAGGAGCGGCTCAGGCTTGCTCGGGGCTCCCTCAGGCCTTCTGGAGAACAGCACCAAAGAAGCAAGAGCCCTGCGAGGCTGGCAGCCACCAGAAGCACAGAGACCCTCTTTAGGATTGTCAAAAGCCACCCACCCAACCCATTCTGATTTGCTTCCTGTTCACTTTTGATTTTCTTCTCCTATCTATGCAATCTTTTTCTCCTCCACGTGACAAGATTTTCATCTAATTTTCTATTCGGCATGCACATGCTTCTCAGAGAAAGCATTTCCTATTGTCACTTCCAGCAGAGGCTCTTAGTCCTTGTCGGAGAGAGGCTGTGCACTCTCTTTCCATGCTGCCTGTGTAGGTTTGAGATTAATTCTTGCTTCAGTCATGTTCATTGGTATAATTTTATCAAGATTTCCTTTCTCTTGCTTTATTACTTGCTTTCTTGGTTATTTTATTAAATTAAAAAATATCTTATTAAAGTCACTCCTTTTCCTTGTGACAAAAGTACAACTTTTCCAACTTTGCTGTCAGAACCTGTGGGCCAAACTCTTTCTAGGGGACCTGGATGGGGCTGGAGGGTTGAGATGGTGAGGGGTGATGTGTACCTTTTATCCCAAGCTGTCCCTCTTTTATTATTTCTAATCATCCCAAGCTTTTTTTTTTTTTTTAAAGCAAATCATTTTAAGCAATAAAAGAAGACTGCTAGATCTGGTGATGTTATATTTTTTTCTAATAAACTTTTTTTTTCTTTTCAAAATCAGGGCATAAGGTACATTCAGAGATGCAGAGATATAACAAATCTTGGATGAAATAAATTTTAAGCACTGTGTTTAACGTTGGTTGATGGTGTGGGGCGGGCCTTGTGTGAAAGAGCTGGTTGGTCAAGGAGTAGAGCAAATGGAATATTTAGTGACCGCAGATCTTTTGGTCTTCACGGTGGCTCGGTTCCCACCGGACGGGTGTCCCTCTCACAGCCCAGCAGGTGAGCCCGCTGTCTGGTCGTGGAGGTGGGACACCTCGGTGAGTCATGAGCCCGGCATGGAGGGCAATCCTCGATGGTGGGGAGCTGCCTACACTGCACAGATGTTCCTGAGGGGGTCCCACTCCAACCCTCTCTCTGCTTCTCTCTCCTCGGCTATCTTCTCTGGAAGCCACAACACCCAAAGCATTGCAAGTCTTCCCCCATCTACCCCTGCCTCACTCTCCAATCTTACACATCAGACTTAGGTTTCTTGGTTACGAATCTAAAATTAATGCGTTCAAGCATGGTTCCTTGGGGAAAACCTGGAAAGGTCAAACAGCAAATGTCAAAATGTTTCCACCAAATTTCTAAATGAATGAAAAATAAAACAATGTAATCCCCCCCAGGAAATCACTTGGCCATTGCTTTGCTGTAGACATGATCTTTCTATTTGCTGTTCCCCTAGAGGGAATCCCTTTGGGACTGTTTTTTTGCTAAGGATCTCGGGAGCTTAGAGGGAAACACCGTTAGTACAACAAGAGGAAGTCCCAAGTCCCTAGTTCCCACGATGGCCCCCACAGACTGTAGGCAAATTGCTTAGCCATGGTCCTGTGACTATTGTATCTCTGTAGAGCTAGCACAGACCCAGCAGCATGCCCAGACACGGGCTCCTTCTCTGGGTAGCACCAGTTAACCTCCAGAATCTAGTACAACCAGAAATCTTTATTGGAATTATCCAAGCCATTACCCTGCTCACTGCATTAGCTCTGCCCTCCAGCGCTCTTGACTGCGTATCATGGGAATGGAGTGCTTTGTCACTTGGAACCCTCGCCTCCGGATCTTAATTAGAGATGTGCCAGAGTCCCTGAATTTAATGGAGGAGGTTGGCAGACAGTTCTCTCGCCACCCCTCTTGCATTTAATGACTTCATTACTGATTACTGTCCAGAGCAGTGCAAAAATTAAATATGCTCTGTGGAAGGGCGAAGAGTTGAAGTGCAGCTGCTTTTGCATGACAAGTTCACCACGGAACTTTGCATTTTTACAAAATGGGGAGAGCCAAGTTGTGAGCCTGTCCTCCTGCTAAACACCCTGCCTACAGTGCCCTGGCCCGCAGCCCCCAGCCTGACTTCCAAGGCCAGGGAGGGGCCGGAACTGAGATGGGGAGAATGAATTATTTATGTGCAAGCTTCCATGCATGGATAATTCAATATTCTGCTCTCAATAATCTTTTCTAGTGTTATCTGTATTCATCCTCTCTTGCTGTAAAGAAGGCTGCTAAGTAATTGTTAAATATCTCTCCTGCTCCCTGAATAAATTGGAGATACAGAAAAATAATAGGGATATGATTGCAACATATTCATTTGGTCCTGTTTGCGCTGATTTAGTGGTCTGATCATGGCAGACAGCCCCAGAATTCCAGAACTATCACTGTTCCCCACGAGAGGTCCAAGTCATACCTCTTTTTCCAGCAGATTTTCCCCAACATCAAAGATCCTAATGCTCCCCATAATCCACCACCCTGCCTTGGGGACGCCAACTCTTAACATCAGGGGTGTCTCTTCCACTGAAGAACCAGGAGTCCATGCATTCAGATGGAAATTCTGACAGCTTTATTCTCTTATTTAAGCTCACCATTGCTATTTAAGATAAGAATATTTTAATGACTGTGTCCCTACACTTTGCAGGGAATTTGCAGGCTTGAGCACACAGTGCATGCAGCTGGAGGAAGCTGCATTTGTGAGACTTACTTGGAGGGAATAAAGAGGTCTGAGTACTGAGAAGAAAGGTACAATGTTCCTAGAGCTGCTATAAAGAATGTAGAAGGACTTGGACAGGGTGACCTTGTGTCTAGGAAAGTTCATCTAGAAAATAAATAGTTGCTGCTATGGCCTACATGCTGAATGTCCTCCAAAGGCCACATGTTAAGGGTCTGGTCACCAGCCTGCAGTGGTATTGGGAGGTGGTGAAAAATTCAGGAGGTGAGGCCTAGTGGGAGGAAGTTGGGTCATTGGAGGGGTGCCACTGGGAGGGATGTAGGGTCGCCATGAGCAGGTTTCCTCTACCGCATGTACCATCCAAGATGTTCTGCCTCCCCACAATCCCCAAAGAAGTGGGACCTGCAGAACCGTGAACCAAAATTATCTATTAAACTATTCTTCCTTATAAGTTGATTTTCTCAAGTGTTTTTGTCCCAGTAATGGGAAGCTGGCTTGCAGGTACTTTCATTCTTCCACAGGCAGGGTGTGTTCAGAGAATGTGATTTGGGCTGTGAAGGATGGACTCAGGACGTTGTTCCTGTAGGAACCAAATGCTGGCTGGACTCCGTGGCTGCCTGGAGGATGATATGCTGCTGGGAGTTGTTTCCCTTCCTCCGCCTCCTCAGGTCCCACCACAGAAGGAAGCAGGGTGTTTCAGAGAAGAAACACCCCACCTCCCTGGGTGGGGTCTGCTAGCCTCTGCAGGTAGAGACCGGGAAGGAGGGGCAGTGCTGGGTCAGGTGAGGGAGGCCTCGGGTCATATGTTCCTGGTAACCTGCTCCATCTGCATCAGTCTCTGCTGTCAGCGAGGTTATTTATTGAGCTCTCTCTTGCACTTGGCCTTGGTTATAACTAGCTAGCTTAGGCACTTAACACTTCTTTTCCTGAGAGCTTGCTCTAAGACAACAGGGTCACAGATATTTATAAGCACATTCACCTATTAAGTGAATACCTATGGCCTAATAGTCTTGTGCTCTCAAGTCCTTCTGTGGCCGTATTCTCTCCACTATTTGACCCTGTTCAGCCTGTCATTTGTACACTGTCTCTACATGCTCATCTGCTTTCTTGGCCCTGGGACTCCCCCAGGGACCAAGATCCACAGACATTGGTTTAAACAGTTGTTCTCAACTGGGCTGATTGTGCCCCTGCCCCCGGCATACCTTCCATGGGACATTTGTCAACATTTGGAGATATTCTGGCCATCATACTTGGTGGTCACTCCTGGTACCCAGTGAGAAGAGGCTGCGGACGTGGCCACAGCCTGCAGTTCATGACAATGCTCCTGACTCCTAGAGACCACCCTAGCCTGGAATATGGGTCTTGTCTTTTCTCAGCTCTGCATCCTGGAAGCAGGGTGGTGTGTGGACCAAGTGGACACTCCTCCTTCCTCTGGACAGAGAAGGGCTTCTTGAAGGGACACTAGAAACCTTCAGGAGAACCATGCCACCTACTCAGGAGCAGAGAAAGTGGCCTCTATGAGCTGACACCCAGATCCTGCACGAGGAGGCCGCATGCTTGCCAAAGCTGTCCTGCCATGTGGCTGGACTCCGACGTGCACAGCTAGCAGGTCTGAGGCATGGCTCCTGCCTTTTGCTGGCTGTAAGGGGGTAGCTCTATGTACAGTGGGGCCCCCTCAGCTCTGCCAGAGCCCTGCTCCTCCCCTGGTGAATTCTATCAGGTTCTCTGGCTTTGGCTCACCTGTTAGCTTCCTCCACTGGCCTTTCCTGGAATCTTAGGGAAGGGTGCCTTTCCCAGTTTCTCTGCATTGTTTTACCCCATCCTGGCCTCTCTGTAGTGCTGACCCATCTGGCAGCATCTCACTGATTTGTGCCTCATGCCTTCTGTGATTCTCTATCACAGTGGGACTGTGTCTGCCTGCTTACTCCAGGGCTCTGCTGTTTGGCACCTACCGCTGAATCTGGGGAGGGGACATTCAAAGGATCAAAGGCTCTAATTCCAGCAAAGTGGGCTGTGGATACACAGTGCCTTCAGAAGATCCCCCCAGTCCAGCCTGGGACTACAGTGGGCTCTCACAGCTGTCATGTGGTGACATTCACAAGGTCAATGGGTTCTCCTCAGGCTGTGGCACCAAAACTCATCCCGAGACTCACCCAAGGGACCATGAGTAATAGATGTGCAGGCCCTGGGGCCACCCTTACCTCGGCAGGTACAGCGGTCTGTCTGTCGCTCTGGGTCAGCAGTGGGTGTGCACAAGTTCCAACCATGAGCTCCCAGGGGAAGAAACGCCCACTGTCAGACTTGCGCCGATGGGGAATAATGGAAAACAGGCCACATGTGACACTCTGGGAATTGGCAAGGGATACAGACAGGGGTCTGAACTGATCTCCCTGCAGGGTCCTGACAGGCAGATCCACACCTCGGCAGATACCCCGCCACCTGCTGCAGCCCTGCTCTCCAAAGGCAGTGACCCCGCTGCACGGCACAGCATTATGTCAAAAGGTCAGTTTTCCAAGAGGGTTGTACGTGAGTCCCCTGCCACATCATGGCATTTCTACTCTAGCCTCTGGTGTGACACTTTGGTGGCATTAGTAGGATTTAAATTCAAAAGCAGAAAGGTGAAATGTAGGGCAAGACTGAAGAAGAGTCTAGGACTTGAACTGTGGCCTAACATGTACCACCTCTGGGGCTGTGGGCAACTTTTGTTACTCTTTAAGCCTAGAGTTTTTCACCTATAAAATGCAGATAATGGAAGTATTTCAGGAGGAGTAGGGGAAAGGAAAGAAGGGAAAGGAAAAAATGGAAACAAAGTCTTTGTAAAAAGTCTTTGGAAGGGTTGAAGGGAGGGCAGGGAATAGAGAAAAAAAAATAAGAACCAAGATATATCATGTACTGGTATAAATTCCCAATGACAAATGTCAACATGTGGAATACCTAAAATGTAGCAATAAACTTAATGAAAGAAAAGGATTCATTTTGGAAGTTATATGGAGAGTGATTCTTTTAGCTGTTCAGAATTTCTTCCTTCTCTCTGAGGAGGGCTCTGCTTCACTGTGGGGCTGTGTTTCATTTGTTTTAATCTGTCTGCACTCCCCCAGGAATAGGCAGTGACCCAGGGGTATGAGCAGGTTGAGCCAATCAGCTCAGAAAGTGACTTGGAGGAACCCATTAGCAAGATTTGCATACTTGACAAGGATAAGCCAATCAACTCAGGAAAATACAGGACTAAGATGAACCAATCAGTTTGAGGAATGTTCCAAGAAGAGCCAATCAGCTCAGGAAAACATAGGCAATGAGAAGGGCCAATCAGTCTGGGCAGGTGCCTGGATGTACACACGGGAGATGGTTGTGGCCCTCTGGAGCTGTCTCCTGGTCAATATCATGCTTAGCCTGCGGGGAGGTTGGCCCAGGGTGTAACAGAACACATGGATTGAGGCATACCAGGAATCTGAACTTTTCAGTTACAAAAGCCAGCTCTCTGTTCTATTTCCCTTCCTGCTGCTAGTCTGAAGGAGAATCTGGGGTTCCAGCAGCCAGTGCGTTGCATATTCCTGGACACATAGTGTGGGCATCCTGTGAGGCTGGGCATTGGATACAGTGTTGGGGAGAGAAAAGTTCACCATAAGGCCCTGGCAGCAGCTACCTGTAGAGGGGCTGAATGATTTTCACAGCTATTCTTAGAAGCCATCAACTTCTGAAGCATCTGGGAGAAACCACGGGCACCTACATGAGGCTCACCTCTCAGCCTCTCTGTGGGACACAGAGCCCCCCTCCTTGGGACTGGCACCAAGCAAAATGTGTTTCTTTAGTGTGGCTTTGAGAGAGATTGCTTCTTACCTAGTAATTCCCCAGCATCCAATAGAAGTTAATAAAAAATGCACTTTCATTCCCAATTCCTCCTGTAATTCACTCCTTCTTAGCCTTATAAGCTCAGTATTTTATCCATGGATTGCACACAAAGAAAGGCTCTGCCTTTCTTAAAAAGAGAGCTTGGCACTCATGTGTGCACGAGGTCTTCAGGAACTTGAGCTGGTGTGTCAGATCTACAGGGCTGAGTCCCTGGGACCCTCGGTCCGGGGGCAGCAGCTGTCTTTCTTATGACCTACATAAGAGCTAATCCACTCCAGGCCCTTGTTGAGGAAGTGACAATTGGTAAACTCTCAGAATTCCAGCAGCCTAGAGCAAATGGAGTACAGCACATAAGGTCTCACGTGGTCTTTTTCATAGAGCTTGACAGTCGAGCATCACATAAATAGGACTGACAGCACCATGCCATGAATTGTTCCTGCATAATGACACCCTTCCTGACTAAAACAAAAGCTGTCATTACTTCATTACCCGGCTGTGTCTTATTTATCTCAGGTTCACTCTGAAGAGACCATGGGAAAACATGTTCTTATTTCCCCTTGGAGGCCACCTCCATGGGCAAGGTGGCTTGCTTCCGAAGAGCTCACCCGTCAACTGTCCCAGTGCAATGGATGTTCTTGGAGGTCACTGTGGGCTGGGCTGGAGGAGGACATCTGATTTGTCTCTCCTCACTTCATTTGCTTGGTGTGTTTGTATCTTCTGCTACCCTTGCCCGAGGGGCTTCCTTCCACCTTTTCCAGGGGAGCATCTATTTCTGACTTCCTTGAAGTCTGATGATGGTTTATGAGCAAAGTTAGAGTCCAGCTGGCCGAGGACACCTCCTATGCTCATTTCAAGGGCTTTCAGAGAGGAGACTCAGGCAGTGGGGACATCTTGGAGAGCCTCGCGTAGGCCAGCACCAGCCTTTCCCTCCAGGGCCTGGGCCCTCGACGTATCTCTTGGGTCCTTGCTACTTCCAGTGGCCTCTCTGTGTGAAAGGAGCTACAACCACATTCCCAGGCAGGCCACTCTGTCAGGAAGGCAAGTTCCTTTCCTTTTGGTGGCATGTTCTAGAACGTGTTTGGGTTTCTGGGAGATGCAGTGCGGTGCTTAGGAGGACGTGGTGCACCCAGACTTGCGAGTTCTCTTCTTGTTTTGTCAATCAACAGGTGCGTGGGCTTTTTTTTTTTTTTTTTTTTTTTTT
>NW_022900934.1:3144600-3155566 GCF_012274545.1 Fukomys damarensis | reverse complement strand
TCTTTCTGAGCAACCCTGGTCCTCAGACTGTTATCTGGAAATGGAGTGCAGTGAAGGGCGGAGCTCAGGATAAGGCTTGATGCACAACCAGAAGTATCAGCCTCCTACCTCACTAGTCCTTGGGCTGAAACACTACACTGAAATCTTGATGGATGGGAATGAAAGCACTAACAAGGTGGGAACCATATCATTGACCGGCCCTGGCGACACACGTGCACAGCTCCTCCAGGGGTAATGCAGGTCTACAGAAACGAGGACTTGGTGTGGCCAACCGCTGCGCAACCTCATGTTGTCCAGGGTGACAACTTGCAGAAGAGGGGCTGTGCTCCACGACTGCCCCTCCCCTCAGGGACATTGTCTAGTGATTCTTGGCCTGGCCTCCTGGAAGTCCAGAAGGTACATGTGAAGGAATCTGCCAGACGTTTTGCACAACACATTTTTGTGACCTGAATGTGATGCAATAATTTGAGTGTTTATTAAAATCCTTCTGGGGCCAGGATCCAGGACGCTAGACTTACTGACAACCTCAGCAGTGCAGAAACAGATTTTTCAGAGACAAGTTCTGAAATGGCCCTTGCCTTCCTCGCTTTCTCATTGCTGGCACAGAATACCCAAGATCTACAGTTTAAGAGCAGAGGGGCTTGCTTTGGTTCACACTTTCAGTCTACAGTCGGCTGGCTTCAAGCCAGAAAGGGCACAGTGGAGCAGCCTGGCAGAACGGAGGGGCTCCCAGCATGGAGGAGCCGGGGAGGGGAAGGAGATGCACCCTTCCAGGTCATGCTCAGGGACCCCTCTCCTTACAGCACCTTCCACTCTGAACTCTTCAGTGGATCGATCCCTTGTGAATATGCACTCACCTCCTAAGCATGAGAGTTGGACACTTCAGATCCAACCGGAACATCCCCAGAAAGCATGCAAACTTGGGAGGAGACTAGAATGATGGATGCTAACCCTTGTCCTGGAGTGGGTCCTGGAGATTGAACCCAGGGCCTAGTGCACGCCTGGCAAGTGCTCTGCCACTGATCTACCTCCCCGGCCCCAGCATCGACTCGTAACAGGAACTACCATCTTCCAAAAGCAAGATGCTGGTAAGGAGCAGCACGCAGAAGGTGTGAGAGGGCAGGTGTCAGAGGTGTAGCCTGCTGGCTGGCAGCACTGCTTGGTGGGACCCCCCACAAAGGTTGGCTCCTCAAAAGTTGCTGACACATTCACCCCACATTCAAAGCAGTGGCTCCAATTCTCAGAACATGGCATTGTAGTGACCTCGATAACCTGGGTTCAGATACCTGCAAGGCATTCCAAGGAGAAGCAGAGTGTGGGAGTGCAGGTGGGCTGGTGCACAGCTGAGTGTGGAGATATGGAAACCTGGCTTGGGGAGAAGCAACATGAAAGCTAGCTAGGAGAATTATCCCCAGACCAGCAAGAGGCAAATTAGAAGAGGGGAGAAATGAAGACAGTTTCCATATTTTCTGATTATTATCGTTTCCACCGAAGAAATGGGATCTACTCACCACGTGGGCATTCTGCCTGAGCTTGGTCCTGTCTACTTAGGGATGGGAAGAGGGTCAAAGGACAGCATGCACGGAAGCACAGCAGCTTCGGGTCTTCTGAAACAGTGCCCCCATCAGGTGAAGTCTCCCTCGGAAGCAGACCCGTGCTTTCCCGAATAGATAAGAAGGGACTGTAATTGATTTTGTCATTGTCGGGTGCTTCCCAAGTTCTCCAAGAGGATGTTTGAGCAAGGCCCTGCACAGCGCCAGCCTGCGTCACTTTCCCAAATTGCCTTCGTCATAAATTGACTGCACCAACCTCGTTTCCATGCAAAGGCTAACTTCCCATGGATGCATGTGGGTCGCCACAGCCTGGATGCAACAGTTCACGTATATTTGCCTGTGGCTGCCCATGGAACAGCTAAACAGAGAGACTTTGGGAGGGAAATCTACAGGGAAAGCCAAGGACTTCAGGGGAGCTCCAGGCCAGGTTCCCACTTTCCTGAGGCCAAAGCAACCAGGAACCTTCTAGGACTCTTCTCTTGCCTCGCATAGGCTGTCTGTACTGGTAGGTGGGCTGTGGCCAGTAAGAAATGTGTTTACCAAAATGTACCCGACACCTGCAGTGCGGTCCTCCACACCCTAGGAGGAAAGCGGACGGCTTTATTTTCTTTATTCTCCTGAGAGAGAAGGAGGCTGGGGTGCCCCGGCCTAGTGTTGCTGATGTGGTCTAGCTCCGTCTGTCGGCCAGCGCTCCCACTGCCAGATGTTGGGGAGGCCCTGGTTCTGCAGACAGGGTCCTTGCTGAATGCAAATCCAAACACCCAAATTCAGCAAAAGACGAAACGAAGAGAAACGTCTTACTTCTCAGGATTCTTCCCAGCCCCCCCACGAGGTTTGCCCCAAGTCTCCTGGAGTAAAAGGATGGGATTGCCACAGGCATCAGGTTTACAGATGGTTGGCAAAATCCTCCTAGGATGTGTCTATTGGGTAGACTGAGGCAAACCTGAGGGTGCCAAATCCACCCTGCTCTGGGGTCTCCTTCAGACGCAGGCGTGCAAGTGCGCCACCACGCGGTTGGCCCCAGAATGCGGACCGCGCACATCTCGCTCTGAGGCCTTTTTTTTTCCTCCCAAGAAAAGATACAACTTTATAAAGATATTGAATAAGCTCCAAATAAATGGGGCAAGGCACAAGTAGGCATACTCAGTGATCATAAATATATCAATTCTTCGCAAAGTAGAAATTCCAATCCAAATTTAAACATGTCATGTAAAAGTTCAAATTCCCAACAATGAGTCATCACACCGTATACCCAAAATGCACCGGTGAACTTATTGAATAAAAACGTTAAAACATGTAAACAGGAATTTTTGTTGGATTTGATAACTCACTTTAAAATTTGTATGGAAAAATGATGCACCAAGAATAGCCGTACTATTGCCAAAGAAGAATCAGCTAGGCAGATTTGTCTGAGCAGGTATTGGTATTTATTATAAAGCTGTAGTAAAAGAGGCAGTGCGTTATCGATGCAGGAATTGACCAGTCAACCAGTGGAACACAACAGGGGTGAAGAAAGAGATCCACACGTATGTGGGACTGAGACATGAAACATGTGACAGGTGCTGCTGCAGAGCACCAGGAAGGAGTGTCCCTTCAGTGAGCTCTGTGTCATCCATGTGCCAGAAAGGTACATCCCTAACAGGCATCACAAGAGTTAGGTGTGAAATGCAAACATTTAAAACCCGTAGAAGAAAATAGCATCTATCAACCACTGTTAAGGTAGTAAACGCTGAGGCCTTCTCTTTAAAAGACCAAACAAATGAAGGCCTACATCCACGCTTGCCCGTGGGGAGCTGAAAGTTTCTCTGCTTTCTCTACAGCCCTGTATTTCTTGCCAGCCCCTCCTACAAGCACGCGCGCACCAGGGGTCCTGTTCATCAGCTGAGTAAGTCTGAGACCCTCTTGGGGAAAGCTCAAGTCAGCCACGCTCGTTGCTGCTGTGTGGACTTTCATCCTGTGTTTCTCTCGGGATGTTCTGCGAAGGGGATCCCTCTTCCTTGGATCTGCTGGGGGTGGGGGTGGTGTCTCAATGAGGGATGAATTTGTGCCCTTCCCAGGGCGAATCTGGCAATGTTTGGAGAGATTTTTGGCTCTCACAGACCGTTGGGATGATGGGTAGAAGCTGGGGATCTTACTGCACGTCGTATAGTGCTCAGGGCGCCTTAGCGAAAGGAAGAGATACAGCCCCAGGCTGGTCGGGCTAAGGCGAGAAGCCCTGTTCTGCAGGGAAAGGCAGCATAAGGTCGTGGTGACCAGCAGTTAGCTTTCGCGAGCACCCAGGACTCCTGGATAGCAGGAAAGCAGGAAGAGGAGAGACGCGCCAGTGCTCACAGAGTGAAACCCATAGCCCACTGGGGTTGGCTCCGGCCATGCAGACTTTTCCTTTTAATTAGAAAGTGCAGCTGTAAACACGGCACCGCAGCTTCTGAACTGCAGTCCTCAGAGTGGCTCATTTCCTGAGCAGCCAGGCAGGCCAAGGACACGCGGTCTGATGCGTCGGGATCATAGCTGAGTTGTAGGCGAGGAGGAGGAGCCGGTCTTTCCTGGAGCCCTTTTCCTCCTTTTATGAAGATAACCGCACTGAGAAGAGTCGCGTGCTGTGTTCGGAGCTGTTAATTCTGCATCGCAGAATCGCCTGCTCCCCGAGAGACACGGGGTTTCAGTGACTGCTCTTTGAAGAAACTCTTGCAGGACTGGGTAGATGGGCGCAGAAACTAAGGCGGAGAGAGCGTGGGAGCCTGCGCCTATCAGGGGCAGGAAGGAGGGTGCTTTAATTTCATTTCAGGACGGTATTTGAATAGGACGGAGAAATTCATCACTGCTGGAAGCGGGGCCGGCTTTGGCTTGTGGAAGCATTAAACATGATTTACCACCGAGTGCACGCACTGTGTCTAGCTGGACACGGGACGGGGGAAGAACGGTATGTAGAAGCAGAGGTTTGGACCGCTTGTCCTACACAGATGCTTCGCACTCGTGTACAGTATTTCTGCAAGCTGGGGAAGAAGGCAGAGCTTCCACCTGCCGGCTCCCTTACATGGCGGCTTCTGCCCGGTCTGTGCCTCGGAAACACTGAGCACAGCAGTTTTCAGGAACACGGATTTTAATGGGAGATATCTGTCTGCGCCGCCTGGCTGTTTCCACTTGCATGAAGCTGCCATTTACAACAAGTGTAATAGCATCTTTGAGCTTTTTAATTAAAAATTAATTAGGAGATTTAAGAACAAACTCATTGGGGGTTACTGTACAATAACATGTTTACAAAATTAGGTCTGGGCTCTTTGTTCCAGCTAAGTGTTTCAATCAATTCTGTGTCTATTAAATGTAATTACGTATGATGCTTCCTTAAAATTATAATGCAGCGTTTATAAAGCAGCTGGGAAAAGTCTGCAGTTTTAAATTTGGAATTAGGGTAACTATTAAAATGAAAATACAGGCAACCTTAGCTGGTTAATTGGGGGTAGGGGCAACACCCTTGAAAACGAAGACGTGGGCAGAGAGAGATGCCCAGGAATGTGGTTCTGGGGGTCTCCTGCCTCGCTCTTATTTTGCCGACTTTGCCCCTGAGAAAGGCCAGGGCATCGAGATCATAGCCACCGCCAGTGACCAGGCCGAGGTTACAGGGACTGATGGTCTTGCACACTTCCTTGGCACGCACTTAAGTATTTAAGACTCTTTACTAAAAAGTATTGATTGAATTAATCTTTGCTTTGGTGTCTGGTCCTTGAAACCCTCGTGTTCCTTGTCTCGGTTTGGAAATGGCACTGGGCACAGATGCTGCGGAAACAGGGTCTCTGTCCAGTTCTTCCTGTGAGCACTTCTTTACGTGTGCGCTGATGGGAGGAGTCAAGGGAGACAGAGTCAGGCTCCTTTAAGTCAGAGTTCTTTCGTGGCCCACTTGTTAGAAGAACTCTGCAGCAGTGGCTTGGGCTTTTGTGGCATATCAAATACCCACCCGATAATTTCCATGAAATGGCTTTTACGTCTCAAAAAAGTTATATGGAGTAATTAAAAATCAGGTCTTCTCAGCGAGAATGCCAGGGTCTGCCTCTGTGGCCAAGTCTCTCCTTCCTGCTGTTGTTTGTACAGACTAAACTGCCTTTCAGGAAGCTGCAGTGTTGTCCCCCAGAGGCTGGTGAGATGCGCCCAGGCTCACACGATGGCCCAGAAATAGTGACCCAGGCTTGCTGTGTGGGTGGGGGACGCACTGCAAGACATGCCAGCCCTGTCTGAGGGGACCGGAGCCCGCTGTCACCATCTGACTTCAGGCAGAGGCAGCCTTCCCAGCTGGCACAGCCCCTACCCTGCGTGGGACGCAGTGTGCTACCCAGTGTGCTTCCTGATTGGGTGCCTTAGGTGGGTGCTCTGGGCCCGGGGGGCCGCTGTCCCGTGACTTCTCCAGCCACTCTGCGTCTGGAGCACGTTTCTCAACAGGGCTGGCACAGGGATCATAAAGAAGGATGTGTCAGGGCTCCCACGGTGCTCCTGGGCCTGGTGTGGCCATAGGTGGGGTAAGGCAAGGCAGAGCTCCTGCCCCTGGGACTCTGCTTGCCCTTCCTCCACACATACTTCAGAGTTTCCCCAGGATCAACGGCTTCTTTTCTCCCGCCATTTTTTCTTGCTCCACACTATGACCACTGCTAGGTGAGTCCTTCCCAGGGATTCCTTCAGGGGACATGGGGACATTTCCTCCGTGATGTCTGTATAGTATTATGGGTTGGAGAGAAGGCCTAGCTTGCTTTAGAGGCCTTGTTGGGCTAATCCAAGTTAGCAGAGTTTTCTTCCTTTCACTTCTGTTCCTCGAGAGTAGTGTCGGCTGGGTCCAGGAGCTGTCTGAGACAGTCGAGAAACAGCCAAACACACTTCATTCCAAGTAAAGGAAAAAAGGAAAGAGTGAGGGAAAGTGAAATCAAGGGGAAGGAGGACACAGCAAAGGAAGGAGGAAAAAGGAACAGGTACATCTGCAAGTAGGATGGTTCACTGTGGGAACAGGAGGACAGAAGCACCTCAAGAGTGCGGCCGTGGCAGTGAAGTCAATAGTGCTGCCTTTGATGCACTTCCAGATCTGTTCCCTCACAGGTCATTCTGTCCACACGTCCTGGCTGTCACTGACAGGTTACATCCTGTCGTCCAGCCAGCCTGCCATTTCCTAATCTCCTACCTAAGGAGGACGAAGCAGGAGGATCACAAGTTCCAGCCCAGCTTGGCCAACTTAGCAAGACCTGACTCAAAATAAAATAAAAAAGGCTGGAAGTGTAGCTCAGAGGTAGAGCACTTGCATGCATGAGGCCCTGGCCCAGTCCCACACCACAGCAAATACAGGAGTGGAGTCAAAAATTCAAATTCAACGTTTTATGGTATTTCTCCCAGTGTTGCCCGATGACCACAGTCAATAGTGAGGTTCTCACATAAGCCGAGAGTCACCCTGTGCCAGAGTATTTGAAAGTTTCTCATTTCCCACGGCTCTCTCTCAGTTGTAGACAACGTGGGGTCCACTGAGGGAGATACACCGGGCTGATACCACCTCATTCGGCTTCAGCTCTGGAGGCGCAGAGAGGGAACTTGTCGAAACTGTTTCTTAAGCCGCATACTTTTGGAGAGCTTCGAGGTTGTTCCCTAGGCCGGCCTCCACACATCCACGCCCTGAGTCCTGCCGCCTTATGAGCCACTTTAAGGAGGAAGCAGTCCCTCTGCAGGAGGCAGGCATGCACACACACGGGAGACCTGAAAAGGGAAGCGCACCATCTTTGTGTTGTGCAAATGCGTGCACGGGTGAGGACTCAATCTCCAGTCAAACATGGAGTTGAAAACCAAAAGCAATCTCCATTCACACAGAGTCCAAATGCACTTAATTGAGGACACCCGAGTTGAAAGACAGAATGCTGTCCCCAGACAACCATCTGATGATTTAGGAGGGGCTTGTGGCGGGACTGGCATTGGGAGAACAGGCCGAAGACTCTCACCGGGTGGGAGATGGAAAAGGCAGAGCTTCTGATTTGTCTTTGTCTGCACAATTCAAATATGCATATGTGCCCAAGGGAATCGCTGATGCATTGTTAGCAGACATGTGGCTTTTCCATCACATCCCAGGAGTTTTTCCACTTAGGCTGCTCTTGCAGGGGAGAGCTTCGCATTGGAAATACAGGGCAGCATCTTGTATTTGGGCACATGTGAGTTCTTTTTCTCCTTTCTAAATGTGCACTCTGGATAGATAATTGGAAATTACCGCTGGAGGGTACAGGGACTGAAATTGATAAACAGCCTGTGTCTTGCCAGCCAATGTGCAGAATGCTGGCATCTTTGAGTGTGTGCTAAGCACTTGTTTTTGAGGTTTGCAGGACATCAGAATTGCTTGTAGAGCTTATTAAAAATGTACATTCTTGTCATCATGCTCCAGAGGCTGGGGCAGGGCCCTGAGTCTGGAATTTGAACTTGCATTTAACTCTGATGGGGTGGGGATTAAGGGCCACACTTTGAGAAGGGACTAGGGCTGAGGGCGGTCTTCCCAAGGAAGAACCATCATGCTGAGGAGGCCACACACATGAAGGTCTAGCACCGAGGAAGAGCAGAGGCAGCAAAATGCCACAGGGAAGGGGCATGAAGATGCTAGATTTATACACACACACACACACACACACACACACACACACATATGGTAGAGAAATGACTGTACTCATGTAGAGTCCCAGCCTTTGTCCTTGGCTCCCAGGAGGCGATCTCCATGTCCCCAGAGTGTCCTTGTTTACAAAGGGCTTTGGACAGGCTAACGATGTGACTTATGACCAGGGCTTGGGTTTGTGCCGCATTAGTACTGACCTCTGGAGGAACTGGAGACTGGAGATCTTAGCTGGAGCCCCCAGGAAGGGCTGGGGAGGGAGAGTCAGCCATGTAGGCAGCATGTGAGTGAACCCTGGTCACCCCAAAGTCTTGGGCAAGCTTCCCACTTGCAACACTCTGGCACATTGTCATGTGTTGTAGATGGGAAGGGCAATGCTGTCCAGGACTCTGTGGGGTGAGAAAGTGACCAGATGCTTCCCAAGGGCACCCTCTGTGGGGGCCTGTCCAATCCGTCTGTCCTGTGGCAGGTTCTGATTCACTTGCTTTCACTATGATAAAACCACAATGGTGACTACACAGCTTTCCTGGGAGCCCTGAGCTGTTCCAGGGAGTGGCCGAGCCTGAGGAGGTGGTGGAGACCCCTGCACCCGTAGCCAGTGAGTCTGAAGTGAGTGTGGCCCTGAGGACCTTGACCTCGTGTCAGGCTTGTAATCCCTTGGCCACCGTGGCCATCTGGAGGGCAGAGCCCTTGACACTGAGGACAGCGAACGCCCTTCAGAGACTCAGGCCAAGAGGAACTCGACAAGTTTCATAAAACTGCAATTTCATTTCCACTAATTTTTAAAAAGCATAAACAGCACTATGCATTTCTAACACACATGGCCCCTACTTTGTTGCTTGACCTATGTTTACACACATGGAAAGTGTATAGGGAAACAGGTGTGCATTCATTTGCACCCATAGACCGAGCATCGAAGTGTGGGACGAGAAGGATGAATACCTGATTCACAACAGCAGCTGCCTCTGCACCAAAGTGATAAGCTGTCAGTGTGTTATTAATGGGCTGATTATTGGATGTCTGTGCTATTATTGGTGCATGTGTTTTTCTCTTTTTAATATAAAGGCAGGGGAGACGGCACAGGGGTAGGGGCAAGACCACGGTCAAGTGGGCCATGGGGTGGTGGGGTTGTAGGACAAGCTGGGGAATAGACTGCTGTGCTCATGTCCCAAGACGGCCACCCTAGCGGGAGTTTTCAACTATTTGACCTGCACGGGTTCTTAGGAGTGGCCTGTGATAGACAGCTTCTCACTGCCGGGACAAAATTCCTGATGTACAGAACTCAAAAGAGAAGTTTTTTGGCTCATGGTTCCAGAGAGTTCAGTCCATGGTCGGCTGGCTCCAAGGCAGGAACATCATGGCAGAAGGGTGTGGTGGAGGAGAGCTGCTCACCGCCTGGCAGCCAGGAAGCAGAGAGCAAGAGAGCCAGAGGAAAGAAGGGCTTGAGCTGAGAGGTACCTGCCCGCTTCCAGCCAGCCCTAACAGCCTGCTCACTCTGAGCCTGTCGCGGGTTAAAACCGGGTGAGCTCAGGAACCCCTCTCCCAGTCTCCGGTGTAGGCCCGGCCTCCCATCATGGCTGCCCTGGGAACCAACTCCCCAGTGGGGGACTCTGGGAAACCCTTCATGTTCAAACCTAACATGACCTCTCCTTGGAAGTGCGTCAGCAGGGTGATGTCCTGGGTGAGTCTGCAGACACGAGGCGCAGAGCCACCACCTGCGCTGTGGATCTTCACCTTCCCTCAGCACTGTCCTTTGGAGGGTGCGAGCCAAGGAGGGAGGCGACGCGGGTGTGCATGCCCTCTCCACTCCTCTCAGCCCAGCCACTCTGTCTTATGACACCCTGGGGCTTCTGCCTCAGTCCAGTTATGCTCAGTGGCGTTGGCCAAGTCCATAAAACCCCCACCTGGTTCAGGCCCCAGGCCTCATTCCACCTGGAGCCGGAGGAAGATCAAGTACGATTTCTGGTTCATCTCAGCAATCAGAGGAAACAAAGGCGATTTAAGCCAACATTAAGCCCTCCCTCCTGGTCGGCACCTGGCCCAGGACATAGCCTGGACTGGCTGTCCATTGACTCCTTTTGGTTCTTTGCACTTCCATGAAATAGACCAGGATTCGCAGAGTCACAGTTAGGAACCCACACTGTCCTGAGCCCCCAGTGCTGCTGGGACGGTCAAATGCCTGGGGAGCTGCTCCTTCCTTCTCCCGAACGTGCTGCACACTGGGCTCCTAACCGATCTCCAGGTGAGCGGCACCAGAGCACATAGCCAGGCTTGGAGCCCATGGATTCCAGGGTGGAAATGAACCTGGTGTCCACAGAGGGCATCAGAATTCAGAGAGAGGTGGCAGGAAGCAGACACTCTCCTTACATACTCACTTTCCAAGCGACACATTTCGTTCTAAGCATCTTGTGATAGCCAGATATGGAGCTGAGCATTCTGGAAGGGTCACGACCGTGGAGTGAGCCTGCTCTCCTCAGAGATCCCACCGGGAGGCAGGAAAACTGGCTGGAGATGCTGAGAGTTATACGGATGTGGGAGCCCCCAGGAGGTGGGGGAACAGCGAGCCCCTGGCGGCTAAGGAGCCCGAGGGTGGAAGGAGCAGTCCCAGGAGGAGGAGGAGGAGGAGTATCCTGGAGGAAGGGAGAGAAGGCAGAACCCAGAGGTAGGGGTGCTGCCTGTGCGGGGTAGGTGTCAGCCTTGGCAATGAGGAGAGGGCCTGACAGTGGGGTGGACGTCGGGGAGGCACCGCTCTGCAGATCAGTGGTGAGTGTGTCTGAGAGAAGACGGCAGGAGAAGGAGG